>NC_084961.1:11585412-11708723 GCF_949316205.1 Platichthys flesus
CCTCAAACTAAACTTATAAAGCTTGCCACTGTTTCCCTTTGAGGTAAGTTCTAGTCACCGAAGGAGCCATTGTACATCAAAACTTCTGGAAAAGTATAAGCTGAGGATGTGCTTCTTATGTTGTCTCTCAAACTTGATCTTGTGAGATAGAAATCGGTTTGCTCGTGACCCCTCTGATTCCCCCCGTGGCCCTGAGACGGTCCTCCAACCTCTGATTGGGAACCACTGCACAGAGGTGATGCTGTTGTGATATTATAAAAACTATCAAACAAAGCGGCTCCAAAGAAGGTCTTTAATCATCCACAACAATAAAAGCTGATGTGAGAGTGTAAATTAAAGCAGTTTCTGAACATACTGTAAACAAACCTCCCGGAAGCTTCTGGCACCTGCAGGTGGTTTATGACAGGATGACTCAGACATGTAGCATGATGCTAACCAAGGTTACAGGTGGCTACAAACCGGTGAAGAGGAGGTGGAGGAGGAGGAGGAGGAGAATGAAGAGAGGGGGCCTGGCAGGAGCAGGGTGGATGAAGAGCAGCAGAGGCATCACTGCTGCACCACTCATCCTTATTAGAACAGCAGCTCAGGCACTTTGACTTGAACACCGTTGGAGAAAAGTAGGCGAGGGAGCTAGCAGGCTACAGTCAAGCCTCAAAGTCACTGCTGGGAACGAGCAGAGACAACCTCGAGCACCTCCTCCTAACAAGCTAACCGGCAGACAGGGAGCAGGGCGGGCAGCTGCGGAGGAGACAGTCCCGGGACATGAGCTACACGTCCCCGGGGAGGAGGCAGCCCCCTCCCGGGAGAGAACAGAGGGATGTGTGTGTGTGTGTGAGGTAAAGGGGAAACTCCTCAGCTGCTTACCTGAGCTGCCATCGTTCCACAGACTCACTGTCAGACCGTCCCGTGCACTTCCTCCTGCGTGACAGCGTTACCATGGAGATCACGCGCCGCTGCAGCGGGAGGAGCAGGAAAGAGGATCAGCTGTGCACGTGGTGCGGAGCGCGAGAGGTCATCTGGTCGGTGTGCGTGTGTTCGTGTGCGTGTGCGTGTGTGATCTATTTCCGTGACTTGTGTTAAACTTTGTGCCTAGCCAACCATGTAATATAACGTGTGCAAGACCATGTGACCATAATGGATGGATAGTTTTTTTTTAGTTTGTTTGTTTTTATTTGTGGGAAGGGGGGGGCGTCCTTTTGTTCACATGCACACCTACATTTTCAATCTGCATATGTTTAGGTCGGGGGGAGGGCTGAGGAGGATGGCAGATACATTTTTGGTTAAAAGAGGATGGTATCCCCCCTCATCCCACCAAAAAAACATGTACTGGCTACAGGACCAAGGTGGAGGCCACTGACTAAGATGAATTGTTCCGTAGGTAATAGGTGAAAATGTAGAAAAAAATTAGACAAGATCCATGAATTATTTCCTGTGAAAATTTCAAAAGTTTTGTCAAAATCTATTATTGTTCTTATGTAATCTTGCTGAAAAAAATAACGGACACACCAACAAACAAATGGACAGAGGCGTCATCATATCCTCTTTGGTGGAGGTATGCTATCATGGTCAACAGTGAATGTGCTGACTTGATTATAGCTCCTTTGACATTACTGTGAAATGGTTTCCTTCCTCCGTCGTCATCAAAGTTCTTTTCAAAGATTTTCTCTGCAATATTCATGCTGAGCCGGAGAATACGTATGGTTATATGTAATTTGTGTGGATGGATTCTTATGCACATCGAGTCTCTAATGTACTAAGGAACATAGGTCTGTAGACACGAGTATAAAAGCCTTAGTTCTTTTCCTCACTTTTCACTTTTCCAGCCAATCTGTTCTTTGTGCCAGGAGGGAAAAAAGGTGCAGAGAGAATTTCATGACTACAAAAGCGAAGGTTAACATTACTCACAGCATAAAAACAATTTAAAAGGGAGCAAAAGGGCTCTAATGGCCCGACAGTCTTCAAAGAAAATGTATTTTGCACTCAGAATAATTCATGGCTTTTTGCTGGTGGCTTTTCAGCTTCGCGGAGACCCAGCATGAACCACTGTATTTTTCCCAGCAGGCTCTCTGCTCCTCGCAAAATGGCCTTCGCCGGGGCATACCTCGCATCCCCTCCAAATATTGACTGCACCGAGTCCATCGCTTATTGGAAAAATGGCTGTAAGTAATGTTTTATCAGCAGATGCAATCTCCACACCTGTACTTTCTCCTGTCACATAACAATATTTGACGATATTAATGATTTGATCCCGTGACATTTTATTTCCCATCACTGTCAATCTGCCAGAAAACAACTCACTTACCTGTGGCATTTAGTGTGGGAGGCCTGCAGCAGCATTCGCTTGGCTCCTTTGAATTATTTATGAACGGCAACATTTACTTGAGGCAGATAAACTACAGTGTGTTGCGACTTTGACATGAAACTCTTGACTGTTTACATGAAAAAATCCTTCAAAATGTACACTGGGAGAGGCTCTTGCTCGTCTCGCGCCTGGAGCAGCACTTAAGCCTCTATTTTTAGCAATCAAACTAGCAGTGATGCTGTCGGTCGCCACAATAAGTGGGTAATAATGATAAACCTGCCGACCTTTGAACTTCCACGGCCTGAGGCGTCTCCTGCCGCGTCCCCAAGGGCCCACGCGTCCTGACAGTTTGAGCAACGAGTGGCGGGCGGCTGTCTCAAGCGGCCTCCTCCTATTTTTAAACGCAACGCTAAACACAGCGCTTCCAAAACGGGCCAGAGCTCTAAACAAATGATTAATAGGGCACTTAGGGTCGCCCCGTTGACCAGCATGTCCCTATTAACAGCCAATAATGGAGGCCCTCCGGGTCAAAGGTTTAAAGACTTTCTAATAAAAGTAACACAGACATGGGGATGTGTTTTGCAGGAGAAAAAGTTGTGTCTCAGTTTGAAATGCTGACAAGTTAATAATCCCTTCTCAAAGGGCCCTACCGCAGTAAAATGGCCAGTTTGTTCTTACTTTTATTGCTATCATCTGTCACTCACTCCCATCTTTCTCTTTTTTTTTCTTGCCTCTTCTTAAGGGGACTCAAAGAGCTAAAGCAGCTTGTAATGTTCTCGTTTGGGCTTTGTTCTCTTTTCTTTTTTGGGTTGAATATGATTTCTTATTGTATTTTTTAGTAATGAAAATCTTAATGGATTCCAAAAAAGACATATTCATGACATGGTAATGAGATTCAAATTTGAAAGACATTTTTGACCTGAAAAAAGGAGGAAGTCGCTTGTGGCAGTGGCTTTGTCCTGTTTCCCACTGCTCGGGAATACGTCCACTTTCACTGTCAACTGACGCAAAAAATATATATATATATATCTATCACTTTGTAATTTGAAATGATAAAACTGGTGATATGCTGTTGTTGCTCTGGAGTCAATCCTGTGTACACCTTCCTGCTGCCATAAATACTGCTGTTGAAACTAATATGCTACAAATCGTCCTCTAACTCCTGTAAGAAAAGAAATAAGACAATGTAGTTTTAGTGCTCTGAACTGTTGGGGGGAGGGGGTCTTTAATAAAATGTATTTTTTTAACATTTTGAGTTTGTTGCTATGAGTGCCTCGGGTGAAGCAGGGATGTCAGGAAGTTTGGATATTGATTACCACTTTGTTACCGCTGACACACCAACAAACAAGAAAGGGAAAAACATAACTTCTTTGTTTGTTGGTCAGCGCAGGATTACGCAAAAACAAATGAATGGATTTCTATTCAACTTGGCGGATGGATGGGACATGGACCAAAGGCCAGGGCACTGTGTTTTAAGAAATAGTTGACAATAATATGAAAAACAAAGTCAAATATTACCAAACTAAAAAAAATCTCTAATCCTTAGACAAATAGTCAAAATTACTTTTATGACCCCATACTATTGTCTTTGATGTGTTTAACTCAGTGGGCACACATATTAGAGCTATTCTTTAAAAGCTAAAGTATCTAAAAGTGGAGATTAATGGGTATTTTCCTGTCAGATTAGCTCTATGTCCCCAGTGGGGAGACCCTTAATATTGATGCCTCTAAACATCGTATTTCAATTTTCACAATTTCCTCTGATTCAGACCCGTCATGTGTGAGAAGTTAGAGGCCTCGCTCATAGACACATGGCCTCTGCCCGACACAGTGGCTTCCAACCTGCAGCCCCTTAATTATAATCACTTTTCTTTCCCTTTAATCAGGGGTTAAATCACCCATTGTGCAACGACAAAACCCTCACACTTGCCAAAAACGAAATTTTTCAATAACGTAGGAGAGTCAGCAAAACCACACAGTGGGCAGACTGCCCGGACGGTGCGGGATGAAGGAAGACAAATCTGTTTTGCATAAAATACAAATTCTTGAAATCAATACAAAGAAACGATGGTAGAAAGCAGAGAGGTGGAGCCGTTCTAATGAAGTCCCTCTTCTCTCGTCTGATATCCTGTCCTCAGGAGGCACACTTTGACATTTTGTTGTGCTACTACACAGAGGCTAATAAGTGCATCTGCAAAACAGAGTTCTAGTCTCTTGTGCGCAGACAAAACAATGCCTCTTATGGTCCACTTACATTCCTCCAATCAGTCGGTTGTCAAACACTATCCTTGGTCATCATACACAATATGCACTGCGTTAAAGTGGCATTCTTGTAAACACCATATCTCTAATAGGGTGTGACAGGCCGCCTTTGTTTACACCATAATAACTGGGTGTTTGAATATTAACCTTAAGTAACCAGCCAGACTCACTCTGCTTCCATTCAGCCGTGCGCTCTGATAACCCGGGCTGACGTTTGGCACAGAGTGGGCCGCGCGTTATACCAAGCAGTGTCAACCTGGGGGGGGGGGGGGGGCACTTCAGTCGCTTCACCTGCGGTCCCGGGACATGGGGAGGGCATTTCCTGTGGACGCACTCACACATTTCGGATGCTGTGTATATCCGCTTGTCTCATTATGCAGATGTCGACGTGGGCATCCATAAACATGTGAGACAGGCAAACACACACACACACACACACACTATTTGAAGCACCAACTTCACTTCCTCCGCACACCCTCCCTCCTTTCCATCTGCCGTGAAACCCTCCTAAACCCTCAAGGCGGCCTGTCTCCCCCGTAGCTTCTGGATGAATCTGTTTAGTATCTTTCAGTTCGGATGAAGCGCTACACTAACCATGCTTGAGGGCATCTGGGATGGGCGACGGGCCTGGCGGAGCAGTGTGTGTGTGGGGGGGGGGCTTTTGAGATGGTCCAGACAGGCCAGCTCTTCTCTTTCACAACAACAAGGACCCACACTGAAGCATGCTCATACCCTGCAACCAGAGAGGGCACAGGGGTCCTCCAGCATGCCTGGGTCAGGATAAATGAACCCAGATGCTCCCCCCCCCCCCCCCGCGCTAACGCAGAGCAACCAGGCTGAGGAAATATGAGGGCGGGGGAATAGGTGGCAGAGACAGAAAAAGAGGAGGCTTAACTCTTTTGATTCCCCTTCTTCTTCCCCTGGTCGAGGCAGTTGTCTGTCACATTCCTGCACTTTCTCATAACCACTGATCACAGAGGCCTCATGTCGATGGAGCATTGTGGGAACTGATCAAGGGGGGGGGGGGGGGTGTTTGAAGGAGAAACTGAACAGCAGCAAATCTTTAAGTCCTTTCCTGTTCCTCTTCCTGTCAAGCTGCCACCTGGCCTGAGAGTGAAGGAGGGATCCAGAGGGAAGGATGGTTGTGTTTGTCTAAATGACTTAATTGAAGTTCAAGTTGGTGCAGGAAGTTTTAGACTGTAACACGGATTGTGTGATTAAATGTGTTTGAAGGACTTATTCTATAGATGTTGGTTTAGACTTTGATCCCTGCACTGCGCCTTATCTAAGAAACTGAGCCCCTCTAAAACCACTGTGTGGATTTCATACCTCAGTTTTGTACAGATCAATCAACACAAAAAAAGGATCTGCCAAAATGTCAAACTATTAAGAAGACAAGACAATGTTTGTCTGTTGCCACTCACGTAACGTTTGAATTCTGCTGATGTTAATTACATTTTTTACAGCTCATCTACACTGGCGTCGACCGTTTTCGCCAAAAGCTCTCGCATGCGTTGTCTTGACAACTTCTTCTCTGTATTCTACTTTCCTGACAATCCTTTTAAGATTAAGATGCATGTATTAGTCCCAAACACATGCACAGACATGCAAAGGCACACTCATGCAGGTAGGGAAATTTAACCTCTGCTTTTGACCCATCTGGTGCAGGACACACAGAGCAGTGAGCGACCATGTACGGTGCTCGGGGAGCAGATGTTAGGGGAGTAAGGTGCCTTGCTCAGGGGCACTAGACAGGGTAGGGAGACTCTTGGATTTTTGGACAGATCAATCCAGGTTCGTGGAATTTTTCCAGAAAATGTCCGGAGCAACTTAAAAATCTCAGACATTTGTTTTCCACATATAGCTCTGCAAAGTTCACTCAGAAGTGGGCGAGGTAAAACTGAAAAAATGCAGAATGCAGATGCATTTATTTACCTATTTACTATGTTTTTGTTTTGCAGTAGCGCTTCAAAGCTTCTTCTCCGCTACAGACTGTGGTACGTTCATCACCAGGGACCTCAGGAGTAACCTGTGTCACTACCAATCTGCCAGGCTCTCCTGATGCCATCCAGATGCCCCCTCCTGAAACACACACCGGCCTCTTTGTTT
The DNA here is from genome assembly GCF_949316205.1 of Platichthys flesus. Lineage (NCBI taxonomy): Eukaryota > Metazoa > Chordata > Actinopteri > Pleuronectiformes > Pleuronectidae > Platichthys > Platichthys flesus. The sequence continues at coordinate 11,592,086 of NC_084961.1, forward strand.
GCACCACTTGAGGTTTTCGGAGGCACACTGGACATGCACTAACACATATACAGATGCACACACAGTCGCATCGATTCACGGGTATACAGACACACACTTTCAAACCGACACAGATGTTGGGACACTCCGCAAGCTCACCCACACGCCCACGCTCACAAACCACCCCCTGTCTGAGCTAAGATGCAGAACTGGGAAATCAACGACAAATTTCCTATTTCGTCTCGCCTGTTTTAGCTCACTCCTAACCTACCTTGCCACGTCGGAAGACCAGGAGTTAAATTAGAGAGGACTACATTTCCTGAAGTGAAATGACTGTCAACTCAGCTTTGCGCCCTCATCTCAGAAGAGTGCAAGAGGAACAACTCAGTCCTTCCATTCGTTTTTTTCCAGCTGAACAGCAAACAGCCTTTGAACTATCAAAGGCGGCAAAAACGAAAAGGCATCACTCCAAAAATTAACTATGAAATAAAAGTTAAGATAATTTAGTCTGTGTTTGATCTTAGAAATGTTGTAGTGAGACAGCAGTGTGCAGCTCCTGTGTCTGTCAGCATGGCCATTAGGAAGTGCTGACAGCTATCTGATTGGGATGACGAAACACCAAGCACCTGTGTGAGTGTGTGTGTCCCTGCTTTACAAAATGCCATTCACATCTCCTCTTCTGTGCAAGTGGAGTGTGTAAGTGCTTAGTATTAATGTGATGTCTGTGCATGTGTAGTTACACTTTGCATGTGGGTGTTCTTTGTACATTTGAGTGAAAGTGAGTCTGTTGCATTTTTGTCCTCGCACATCTGTGTGTGTGTGTGTGTGTGTGTTTGTGTGTGACTCTGTGTGTGTGCGTGTGCGCATGTGTGTGGATGACAGGGTGCATGCCTGCGTGGTGTGCTGGCCGGCTGTCCTGCCTTGAGGGGAGATAAATGGCTGAGTGTTGTTGTTGTCCAGAGAGCAGACACTCAGACAGCCGCTCACACATGATTAATTGTTTCCTTGTTGGGACTGGGACCAGTTGACTGTGTCTGGGCCAAGGCCTCCCACCCAGACGTGCGTGTGTGTGTGAGGGAGCGAGAAAAGAGAGTGACGAAAGGCAAGGACAGTAAAAGAGAGCGGGAGAAAATATCGCCTCCTCTTTTATGAGTTTGTCTGTCATTGCGCTCTCTCTTTTCGAACATGTGCTATTGTTTTGAACCCGGCCACACAGTGCAGCGGTGACGTTCCCGGTTGGATGCAGTGAAGATGATCGATGGGAATTAGGGCAGGGAATATGTCCTTGTGTTTTATGTCCACTTGAATTGAATTGTACGATGTTAAAGATCTTTAATGGCCTTTTCCCTGCAATTGTTTCCCTCCCTCGTGTGGTTATGATGCAGACACCAAACAGTTTAATTAACCGAGTTCTAATTACTTGATCCAAGTGAAGGAAGCTCTGGCTATCGCCTTGAATCATGCTGGTTGCACATTGATTTCTCATAGGTCAATACGGCTCAGGTTGATCTACAGTGATGCTGGGTTTCCTGGAATCGCATGGGTGAGCTTGATGATTGATTAATTACAATTATCAGAGGCCTGATAATTCACCGGAGATGATAACACCATCAAGCATGCTTTACTGCTCGGAAGGAAAAAAGCCTCTCTGTTGTCTAAATTGTCCCCCCCTGTTAATTTCTCTTCCTTCACTGTCCATTGCTTTTAAGTGCAGCAGGACAGGTGGGTGGCTGATCCAGTGTGTTCAAATATCGGAGGCTTGGGGGGTGGATGAGGGGGTTAAAAATCTGGAGTGAGAATAGACAACAAACTCCCTAATTGCCAGGTATCTCGGGCAAACGGGAAGGAAGCGCAGCGGGGGGGGGCGGGGGGGGGGGGGTTGCCACAGACGTCACGGTTAAAAACACGCTGCCATCCTCGCAGGGCAGTTCGGCTCGGTTGCACATTGTGGTTTAATGATAGCGTGGAGATGACTCACATGCAGCACTGATTCACTTTACATTAGACCCTTAATCACAGCAGCAATTCCCCCCCATTGTGTTGGTAAAAGTACTGGACTCCACAACGACTGCGTGTTAAATAGATGTAAAACATTTACTCGGTGAGTGTTTCTACCTCAGACAGGTTTATGGTTTAATTGGTGTGTTCATGGAAGAATAAAGCGCTACTTTACAGCATATGTTGTTTCCCCCCCCCCCCCCTCACGTTTCCATCGTGTCCATTTAAACAACTTGTGAAGATGGACAACGCTTTTCGCAGACAGAGTATACGCAGTAGCGATCAGGGATGGTGGCCGCAGTAGCGACAGGTCGATCAAGTCAATCTCAGCTGTCAATCACGAGGTTTCAACCGTTATAATAGGATCAAAGAACTTTTTAAAAGCAAAGCCATCAAAATGAACATACATCAGTGTTTGGTCCATATCCCATCGGCTGAAATCGAGGAGGCGATTGAAACGCTTTGGCTTCCCTTTTGAGGAGTAGACATATTGTCCATCTTTATAGAAAGTGTAATTTAGCTAAGACTATAACGTTTAATATTAAACTTTTTAATATTTATTTCAGCGTGACTTGATCATCTCAAATCATGACTTGCGGTCTTGATTATTATTATTAGTAGGTTATTATAAACTAGCATGTATTGCTTTTTTTTTTGTTGCTTTTGTGAAATTATACATTTATCTGTCGAAGACCTGCAGGACGGCTCGTGTCATAAACAGCCCGGCTGAAACAGGGCACTCGTAATCCCTCCTGACATCAAACCAGAATCGTGTTTTCATAGTGACTCAAGCACCGGGGATAGCGTTAAACTGAAACATACCCATCTGTTTCTTTCTGTGTGCCAACATGTCAGATCGGTTTAGATTCCAGGCAGGTTTAAGTGACAGTGAGGCCGCTGCGTGATCCCATACCGTCTGGACTATCCAGTGTCATGTTCTCAAGCTCAGATCAGTTTATCCTCATTTTCAGCTGGGATTTGATGACGCCAGAAAAACACTGAAATTTCAGCGCAAAGCATGAAATGTAATATGAATATTGTATCCGTTAGTTGTGTAACTAGGTGGGGTAAAACCTTTTCCATTGTATGTCTTTATGGTACCCTTCAACCACAAGTATGACATTTTGGGTCAGAGTATGGAGCTTGGTGCTCGGTGTGGAGGCGTGTTTAGGTTTCTACAGATTAAAGAGAGCACTGTCAGTTTATGCTATTTTCTGGATTTTGGATATTGACATGATGTGTGTAGAATCTATGGTGACAAAGCAAACACACAAGCCTTCATCACACAAGTAAAGAAAGGTTCAGAAACAGCTTGACATCTTGGTTATCATGCCCTTTCCCCAACTGATGGAAAGATTGTAGAATGATACACTGCTCATATCTGTCCAGTAAATATGAAGCTAAAGCTGGCAACCAGTTTACTAGGCTACGCATTGGAACTGGGGGGAAGCAGCAAGCATGGCTCTGTCAAAGTGACAGAGACAAAAAATGACTGGAAAAAATTACAATGGACAACGTCTCAGAAGGTCATGTGCCAACCTACTTTTTGGCAGCAACCACGTTATATAAAGATAGACGACATGACCCCTCCCCAAATATGAAGCCAAAAGGTCTCAATTGCCACCTGTATGTCATACATTTCTCCTCCGTGTTAATTGATGGGACATGGAGGGAAAATGCAGCGACTTGCAATAACTGCATTCAATCCTGAGGATACAAACCTAGAACAGCAAGAATCAAGTAAGTACAATTTGCTTCAAAAAAGCCAAACTACAAGTGCAACTGATCTCAAAACTGTTTTTATTTGTTTGCTGTCCTGGCTCGGAGATGGTGGAACGAGCTCCCCATTGACTTCAGGTCGTTATTTGGGGGATTTTGTCTTTATACAGTCTCTGTCTGGACCGCAGTGTTTATGCAAAGCTAAATTCAACAAACCGATAGCAGGCAGTTTCCCAGAATGACCTGTTATCTTCTGACTCATTACCATATTTTCATTTCAACTTTCCTGAGAGAATATCTACAAGCAAGGAGACAAATATTCAATGCATTATTCCTTACATTTATTTTGCACATCAGCGTATGTACAGGATATATTCCCATGCTGATTTCTATACAAATACTTTATATAAAAAGGTTCAAATGCTATTTCTCTGTGCACATTACAGGATTTGTATAATTTTTCCATTGGTTTCTTCTGATCACAAAGAAAAGGGGGGGAACCCATCGAGGACAACACAGGATCAATTTGATGAGGATGAATGGGGTTGAAAAACTAGCCTGTGGTCAATCCACACTGGTTAATTGAGGCAGTTAGGGGAGAACAGACTTAAAAGCCCCAGTCCTCCTTGACACTGATGGCTGTCCTATAAGGGGACCTCAGGTCTTTTGATAGGGCACTCGACAGCGTCCTTTGGGGCTGTTTCACCTACCACAATAAACAGGCAGCCCTTTGTCACCGGGAGCAGGGGGGTCTGGAGGGGTGCTCCTCGTTATTATTTTCTAAAGTAATTATACCTTATTATCTGTGTTTACTTTAGCGGGGGTGCTAGTGTGCAGGTGTGGGCCATTCGGCGGTGGGGTTGGCAGTCTCTCTGGTGAACGCACCCCTGAGTGTCTTTTTTTTTTTTTTTTTTTAACTCTCTCCCCTCCATCTTTACTTGGAGGTTTTGGGGGGGCTTTGGTAGTAGTATTGAAGCCCCTCTGCTAATTTCAGCCCAACAAAAGAAACATGCAATTAGGGCTATTATAGTAGCAGCTGCATGCTTCCTAGCTGTGCGGTGACAGCTTCATCTTCACCCCGGCTCAGCGGCGGAGGGAATGGAGAGGGGAGACGCAGAGAGAGCAGGGCCTGCAGCGGCGGGGAGAGAGCTGGAACGGTCACAGTAGCCTCCAGTGTGTGCAGAATAGAGCTGAATATGCTGCCTGGGAGGCTGGTGTGTTTCTTCAGTGGAGACACAGCAGGAACTCTCGCCCACAGGCTCCTGGGGCTTGAGAACAATGGATCTGCCATCTCCCAACATGAAGCATTATGAAATGGTGCTCGCCGCAGTTCCATTGACTGCGTTGCCGCACCGACTCATGTGGCCTTCGAGTTGCGTGGGTATAAAGGAAAATTATTTGCAATTAAGAATATCCTTTTCAGGAATCCGGACTTTCAGAAAAGAGTCAGTTTACAGCATGTACTGCATTCTGTTGTTGCCATGACTGACACAGAAAACGATCTGGGGAAAGTGTGACGCGTATCTTTGATTTCTGTCAGAAGACCAAACTTCCTATTGCTAACAAAAGGACACGGAACTGCCATTTAATAAAAGAATAATCCACTGTAAATGGTTTCGTTAGATTTAAAAAATATACACAATTTGTTATCGCTCTCCCTCAATTGAGGGGGTCGATACATGTCGAGCTGAATCATTGGGGTCAAAAGAGAACGACAAAAATGCTTGGCCAAATTGAAGTCATCGCTAGATGGGTTCAAAGAACGAGGGGAGACACTGAAAAGGCTGGCGATCGCGGGGGCTGAATACTGAGGGCCCATCGAGGCCCTCGCGGCGTCAAACACAAGGGACCAATCTTACGCTTTCAGCACAAACAAAATGGTCACAGGTCCTCCTCTGTTGCTCTCACTTACCGATTCTCTCACTCCACTGACTCCGCAACCCTTAGAATAATCATCTGGCCCAGGGCCCCTTGGTTCCAGGGACACAAATAGGCCTAAGTGTCCCATATGGATGAGTCAGATCAGATCACTTATTTCCTGCAGCGCTGGTGAAATGTTTATTTTCTTTATTGACACATATATCAGTGGGAGCCGGAGCATCGTCTCTCAAACGCAATCTAGGCCGTGCACTCAGGAGAGCTGTCGGGTTGTAATATGCAGTTGATTGGGATAATAACCAGTAGTAAACAGGGATTCTGTGTTTTCCCAAAAGAGATCGAGAGTCTGTCAGATGCTTGTCAGCGTGCTTGCAGTTGCCAACAGTTAAACGCAAGGCTTGGGCAAACAGATTTCCACTTCATACTTTTCCAGCCTTTAATGCCAAAATATGAGCGCAACACTTTGAAGTGCAGAAGAACTCTTTCCAAGTACTAACACGCGCAAAGCAGCAAACAGTGAACAAGCACCACAAGGGGAGAGCACAGGAACCTGGAATGAAAGGCCACACACAGGCACGAGGCAGCGATGGAAACATATCCTCACATAAGAGACCAGCCTCATAAGAAGCAATACTTACATAAAAAACATATTGTATTCAAATTCTACTGTTTAATTATTAGAAACTGCCATGATTCATATGACCCTTTGTTTTTTGACATTTTTTTATGTCAACTTGGGGTTTTCCACTCTTTACAAGCATGAAGAGTGAAGGGAAGCACAGCCAGTTCTTAGCTAAATTTGTAGAATGATTACATTAAGGAAACTAGTAAATAGATGGAAAAAGTATTTTTTATCTCATCATTTTAATGATTTGTGTTAAATGATAAAGTAAACCAGTTTAATTTGAATAATCCTGCTGGTTTCTCATGCAGATCATCTCGTTTCTGGTATTTTGCTGAGTTAAGTTGAAACTTCTGTGAAGGCAGTCTTTTTTATGATTCATACTATTATATACCAAACCTGTGTTTCCATTTGAATAATAGGGTAAATGTCTCCTACTCTTGCTTCTTCATGAGATCCTTAACTTTAACAGTGTATTAACACTTATATGAAGCTAACATCTCATGAAATTTAGGCTTTAATGTATTTTGCATGTAAAACGGCACAAATTTGATAAATTTAACAAAAATAAATGTATAAATTAGATGAAAGTTGCACCAAAGGGAAATAATTATTGTGCTTGATTACTGTAGTTAAATCGCTGTATTTAAGTTACTTTCCTCTTCTATGGGAGGAAGATCTGTTGTTTTCAAGCTGGAAACTGCTTTCATAGCATTGGTCTTACTGGCATCCATTTCACCTCATTAGGACCCTGGGACTGAGAGTCGACAAAACACTGAGAGAAATCATTTTGCCGGGGGAGTGTGGAGGGGATAAATTGGCCTCTGGTTCAGTACGAGAGTCCCCGCTGTGCCAAGCGGAAGAGAAGGGCCTGGCTGGCAGTAGGGGCAGGCCCAGGCAAGGCAGGCTGGGAGACCGCATGCTGAGACCCCCTCCCTGCCTCTGACAAACACGGCAGTGGATAATCTCTCCTTCAGGGACTCGGCCCAGCACTGTGGGGCTGAGAGGAGAGGGGGATGTCATACAGCACAGGGCAAAGGAGCTGCCTTGTGTGTAGAATGCATCACAAGTACTCAGACACACTTGTTTGCATTGTGCACACTTCCACTGCGCACGTCTAACATACATCTTCTTTACGGCTTGTGTATACTTTGTGTCTTCCTCACATCGCATTGACAGACTCAATAAAAGGAAGCATACCTAAATACATGGTTGCTTCAATATATTAGCTCTTGAACTTGAGCTAAATTGTCCAAAATAAATGCTCCACATGACTCAGGTTCATAAGACGTCCATTTGCAGGAAGACTGTTGACTAGAGGAGTCTTCAATACAGAAATAGTAAATGCAAAGTTTTAGATTTAGAAATAATCTGATTCAATCCTAGTCTAAACATCTGCAGTATTGTTGGTCAGTAAAACAATTGAATGAACTTTAATCTCCAAACTGTTTATTTTTATCCATATTTCTTACAAAAAAGAAACAAATTCACGTCGTCAAATATCTTCCGGTGGTGTGTGGTCTACCGGTTCTATTCAAACAGAAATGTCCATATCCATTGTCATCATATACATAGAGGCCACGTCAGCCGCTATGATGTCTCCATTTTGTAACCATGTTTTTCCAGCTCGGCTCTGCGGGGAGGAAAAAGAAAAATAGAAAAATCAAGTCAGTAGAGATGATTACAGGTGGGTGGCTGAAGCATAAGTACCCTCTATTGATTGTGAGAACCATTAAGAGATGGGAGTGAAAAAATACATATAAATATTGCATAATGTGTGCAGCTATGGATTTGATGATTACATATATATGGGAGCTGTGTGCCCTTTAACAATAATGATAACTTTAAGAAATAGCTTAATAGCATATCTGTCATAATTGGCCTAAATAAAACAATAGCATATTACTGTCTGGAGTGTACTCCAATAAAAACAGACCAGCCACTTTTCTATCAAGTTATTGATTATTCAATAAGAGTGAGAGTTAAACCGTTGAAGCAGAACAGATCCTATGATGAAACTTTGATTATATAAAAGGCAAGTAAAGGGGGACATGTGTGATTTCTTCTGCATTTGTCTTAAAATCAGGATCTCGTCTTCATCTAAGTTAAAAACAACTAATTAAATTGCACTGTTTGTGATTGTTGAATTGTCCTCGTTCATAATGAATATATTATTCAAACATTAACAGCGTAGGTTGAAAAATGTATTCAAACCACTCGATTTATGATATTCAAAAGCTAATCAAAGTCTTAATATTAATATTAAGTTCAGCCAATGCTTAGTAAGGTAAAAAAAAACCACCTAAAAGCTTAAATAATCCAGAGCAGGTCAACATCAACATCCATGAGTCGACCATTTTTAAATCCTGCTGCATGTTTGCATGATGAAGGCTGCTGCTCTCCTCAACTCACTGTAGTGAGGCCTGACGTTTGCCGGAAAAACCTCAACACTCCACAACACTTCAGGAGCATTCTTTTCTTACTGAAACAAAGGCTGAATTGTCTGTGAAAACAGAAGCTCTACCTGTGGAGTAAAAGGGTCACTTTATACCAACATGAAAACAGCATCATGACAGTGAAGTAGACCGAAATAGCTCAACACCATGAAGAGGAAAACTTATTCTGAAGTTTATATTGGAATGATACCGAAAGTCAGTAAATATTCTAAACGTTGTTGACTCTTTCTGTCATTTTGTGATTCTGAATAGTTATATTTATTGAATAAGTAGTAACAATCCTTACATTCTAGTGTGCACTACAAGCTGACTAGATCATCAACTTTAATACATTTAAATCAAGTGTACTTGTATTGTCCAAGTCATACAACAAACCTTCACCCAGTAGAGATGCTGTGGAATGTTTACATCAGACAACCTAAAAATATTTGAACTGTTCTGAAGGAAGAACTGTTCTCCTGTGCACTTCTGATCCACAAGGACAGAAAGTGTTTGTTTGAGGTTAAAGCTGATAAATTAGGTTCTGTTCAGATACTTACTCCAGGGGATCACCTATTTTTTGTCCCATTAGAAACATGAATGTTTCAGGAATAGATTTCATGAATCATAAAATATTATAGTTGCGCACTGTTAGCATATTGTGGTTGTCCATTCTTCAGATTTAGCCTTAGTTTCCCATTAAAGTTAAATAAAAAAGTGTAGAATATTGGGATGAAAATAGGGATTATTGTGTTAATCTGCAATAAGCATTTTTGCAGTGTTATATGCGATATATTCACAAAATTTTCCAATTTGAAAGGTGTTATTTGGCTGCCGCTGAATAACCTTAATACAAAAATGAAATCTCACAATAAAGATGATTAAAAAGTATAAACTTAAGTGAATACTCCTTCAACTGCAAAATAATTAAATACTATAATACTCAAGCTGTGTCCAAGTGTTTTGTTTGTCAAAGGAAAAAAGTTTTGGATTGGAGGCCTGAGCAAAACAGCTCATGATCAGTGAGTAATTTGACCTGAGCACATCTATATATAAAACACAATCTCTTGTTTGTTATTCCTCACTCACACATTCTTGTTAACGCTCATTTAAAAACTGAAGCTTGACGAAACAACTATAAGTGAGACAGTGAGCGTGGTTAATCGATCTGTAGTTGTTCTCAGTTTACCTCAGCTGATTTGAGAAATCATCTTCTACGTTGTCATCGTCCCAGTTGTCTTCCCAAACATGAGCATCCTCGTCTTCATCCAGCCCAGTCCAATCTATGGAGAGCAGGCAGAGGAAACAACGTCATCAAACTACACCAACAAATCGTCTTTTAAAACATCGGTATGAAATTATCAAACACGGCACATGAATGTCAAACAACACAAATCAGGTGTACCTGAGTGGATAACCCTTCAGTCTGTTAGCTATGCTACCACCATGCTAGGTAGCTAGCAGCTGTAAGCAAGAGAAACGAACGAACATACGCAGGTCGAAATGGGGAGGACGAACTAAAGACTATTAAAATACAAGTACTGACACTTTAAATCAGTGGAGCATCGTACTATCAATACATTCAGATGGTTAAAGCAGCGGACTATGGCTACCGATAAGTTTGCTAGCTAATGCTAATGCTAGCTTGGCCCTGGCTAGCTGAGTCACTGCTGCGGGGCCCAGCTCTGAAAACCACGTCAGTTCGCTCACAGCACGTAAAACAAGACACGGTGACATGTGTGATATTTACCCTCTGCTGGGAACTCTTCAAACTCATCGTCCTCCTCCAGTAAACCCAGGTCCACGGTCTGCTTCTTCTCTGACATGTTAGCGCTGCTGTCTCTCTGTGCGTGTGTTGCTGTTGTTGTGAGTGGATGAATGGCTCCCTTCTATTTTACGCCTGCTACGTCAGAGATGTTCGAGAATGTGGAGGTTGCGTAAACTGCGTAAAAACAGCAACAGCAGCCAGCGCGCTTTCCGAGGCACGATGAGTCTAGTGTCTACGGTGGCCGAGATAGATCAACACATGCAAATAGAAGGAAAACAAATGAGTAAATCATCTTCATCAAAGTAACGAAACGATGCAAAAAGTCTCAACACCAGCAAACTCAGAAAATAGCAATATATTTTTTTTTTTTTTACCAGTGTCTGAACAGTTATCCAACCACTTTGAAATAACCTACAATTACAAAATTGACATGTCTTAGTTTGTCTTTATGTTTTAATATGTACATTTTGTTTTAACCGTATATCATTTTGTGTACATATTTTTAGTTTTGTCTGTCTATTTCTGTTGTGTTTAGTGCACTTGCCTTTTTGTGTTTGCACATGGAGCTGGGAGAAGCACAATTTCGTTCTGCCTTGAACTTCTTGTTGTGTGGTCTGAGTGACAATAGTTGGCTTTGACTTTAATTGTTTTAAAAACGCATACAGACTATACTTCCCTACTTCCAAAAACCACATTGGTAATTTAGTGTCGTCTCAGTTACGGCCCTTATGATGAAATTATTTTGTGTCAGTTCATTGAAGCTGAAGACATCCACCAGCTCATCCTCGTCAACTGGGACTGTGTGTTCATAGAGTTTCACTTTGATACGCAGAGAGACAAGCAGCTCATCTAAGTAAAGTTCCCCTAGTTCCTCCTGGTAGGTTTTGTGTTGTTTACCTGTAGACCTGGGGCGATATACATAGCAATATAACAAAAGTCCAACATAAATATCAATGTATTTATTATTCATTTTACACGCACGGTGAGGTAAATACCACAACCTTCATTATGGAGAAAAAATAATGATGAAAAGTTGGTTTTCCCACATACATTTGGTTGTAACTTTAAGATTAGTCATTAGTAAAAGGGGACTTTATTAGGACTAAAGTATCACCTGGAGTGGCCTTGTGGCCTTGTGTACATTAGGGGTATTTGTATTTGTATGTTTGACATGAAAGCTTTTCAAAAAACTATGCAGACCAGCGCCGGATCAGTGCAGCGCCTTACAGATAAAACCAGAACTACTGTAAAGCATGTGTTTGCTTGTTTCACAGTTTTCAGCACGGTTGGTTTTCAATAACAGTGGTTTGACATTGGAAGCGTGGAGCAATGCTTGGAAAACACTTGTGAATATTTTTGATAACAGAGAACTGTTTCTCTCTGCCTCTCCGAATTTCTCTCCTGTTTGGTTCCCCCTTTCCCGGACACTCTCTCTCTCTCTCTCTCTCTCTCTCTCTTTCTCTCTCTCTCTCTCTCTCTCTCTTTCTCTCTCTCTCTCTCTCTCTCTCCCCCTCCCTCTGTGACACTACCACAAAAGCCCCATCGCTTTCCTCAAAACATATGCACTCAAGTCAGGCAAATTTTGCCAAAGATTTTTCATTTAGAAGCAAATGCGCAGCGCAACCCATGTGGCCTGCTCGAATAATGAAGCGTTAGCCACAGCTTAGGATGTATTTAAGATAAATGAGAGTGCACTTCTACCACAAAACCACTCGCACCACAATGAAAATTGCTCTGCAGCTGTCATACATTGACAGACGGAGCAAACCTCAACGTAGGCCCTGCATACTTATTCTATTTTCAAATTATTTTGTAATCGCCCTAAGCCTCTACACATGACAATGCCACAACATTCGCAGGAAAGAGGAACAAGACTCGGAGGGAGAGAGATGGCAGGAAGTAAATACCACTGTGTTTAAATGGCCTGATTCCATTAGGAAGTAGAAACACGCACAACAATTGGTTGTAATCAAAAGAGGATCCTTCACCCTTCATTCATATTAGAATCAAATTTACCAATCCAAAAAAAGGAAGAGGTGACATGCGCATCTGCTCACATTTTACATCAGTGAGGGAAATACTCAAACATTTTACTTAAGTACGAGTAAATACATTAAAATGTTATTAAGGAAAAGTACCACATGAATTTTTATACATGTTTTAACGTAAGTACTTGCTTTTAAATGTACTGTAAATATTGTTATTATAAGTCAAAGAATACTTAATGAGTGTGGCCTATGCTACATTGTTAACTTCAAGAATGTAAAGAATATTACAACATCGTAATATAAATAAAGAATGCTGCAGATAATGCTACTGAAAACACTTCAATAAGTTATGTGTAGTGGAGTAAAAGTGAAAAGTACCTGGAAATAAATCTAAAGTACATGAAAAATATACTCAAGTATAGAAACAAAGTAAATGTGCTGTTCTAAAAACTGAGCTTTTTGAGTCCAAACGCTATTTCTAAAAAGTTTTTCATGTTGTCAAAAAAGTTTATAATATAAAAACATTCAGCTATTGATAGCATGACAATATGGAATCTCTGCTTAACAACAAGAGACAATCTGTCAGTTTGAATAATGTGATATATTACAACTTAAAATAGGAGAAAGACCTTTATAGGAGACTAAAGTTGAAGTGTTGAGCGTGATCAAAGTTAATGAGACTACAAGCTATAATGGCAGGAGGAGAGGCTATTTCACTCACTCAAGTCCTGCTATGGAGGGACTTTATGAATGATGAATTGTCTTGCTTTGAGCAGCCCCCCCCCCCCCCCCCCCCCCGCCAACCCCGCCTGAGGTATAGCTGCTCTTGGTGCCCGCATCACTCAGTGTCAGGTGCAGGTGAAGCCCTGGGAAGCCGCTGCACTGTCCACCCAGCATACCTGAGACTGCAGTTACATTGAGCCTGGCGCCTGGAGTCTCCCTGCTCAGGGAAAAATAGGAGGCGGCGGGAGGGTGGGGTTTGGGGAGATACGACATGGCCGACGCAGACAGACTCCACCGCAGCTTGTGTCTAAGTAGCAGCATCACATTTCTGTCCTTTCACAAAGCCCTCTGGGAAAAGGACAGGTTGGCAGCCGCTGTAAGTGCAGTGAAAGAGACAGACAGGGGACGCAGAGGACGACTCCAGCAGAAGCCTGCCTGGCCAGTCTGACAGTGCAACACACACACCCGCATCCATCCTGTCTCTCTCTGTGCACTGCCTGAGGGCCACATCATGACCCATGTGGTAGCATGTGTGTGTGTGCGTGTGTGTGTGCGTGTGTTTGTGTGTTTGGTGTGTGTGTGTGTGTGTGTGTGTGTGTGTGTGTGTGTCTGTGTGTGTGTGCTTGGTGTGTGTGTGTGTTTGTGTGTTTGTGTGTCATTCCAAATAATCCAGATCACCTCCCAAAGATAACAGACTAGACCTCTCCTTTCAAATGTCGCAGAAAGTGACAGTGAGAGACAGCTGTCTCTGCTGTGTCGTCTAGCCGTATGTACTCGTTATACCTGTAGTCACTTTGTCTAAACAACTACCCCCCCCCTTCCTTTGCTGCAATTACACTTTGCATTGTAATGTTCCCCTGCCCTTAAACGTAGCCTTCCATTCAAACCCGAGCGTGTGCTTTCAGTTTGCCTTTAATTTCGTCCTACGAGCTGTGAAATTCCACGACAAGAGGGCATCAAGATATCTGAGCTCAAAGAAAATGCCCTCAGACGTAAAAAGAAAGTGATCATCGTGGATTAAAGGAGCTTAACTGGACAATTAATGAGGCAAATCCAAGAAAAAACATGTAAGCTCTGCTCCTAGGGAATCTGCAGAGAGAATGATATGCTTCCAGGATATGTCTGTCAAGATCCTGTATTAAATTTAATCCCAGCCAGTCAGTAAGTCTACTCCATTGTGTGTTGTGTGGAAACCTGGCCTCTCTGTTCATACAAATCCTTACATCCAGAAGAGAACAGTGGATATTGATTATTCCATGAAGACATTTTAAATCCTTTAAGTATGAGTCGAATAAAAAAGCTGCTGGTGTTTGTTTTGCTTTACAAATCCAGGGGCTCTCACTCATTGAAACGTCTGTCAGGACGAATTTAAGTTTCATATTTTCCTCCCTGTCCGTCTTGAAAAGCTCTGTCATCTTGGGCTTGAGGTACAGTTTGCCAAGAGGCTAATGGCCCTTTATGACAGTACAATCTGATGCCTGTCCCGGCTAGCCCCCAGGTAATCCTGTCCACCTCGGCGGCTTAGCCCTGCTCGGGCTTAAGTTGCATATTTTGTTTTTATCAGGACACTGCTGATAAATGCTATCAGCGAGGGAGAAATGAAATATGGGGGGTCCAGCTCCGTTTTTCCTGAGCCCCTACTTGAAATCTAGAGTTTGCGGAACAATGGCACCTCTATTGGTGAATCCAGACTGCTCAAAAGCAAAGAACCAGTAGCATATATTTCCCAACGTCCATAACATTTCTTCGGTGACACAGTTGAGTTGTAACGGTGATGTGGTTCATTCGCCACATAAACTACTTTAGATTTGTCATTTCTTTGCATAAATTCAGGATAATCCCGGCGCTCAAAACACTTTAAATGACAATTACAGCCGCTGTACTTTTAGACCCCCAAAATATCATTTAATAAAATCATAAAATTACATGCTAATTTATTTCCAGTAATGTGTGCTAATAGTGCACTACCTCTGTGTCCATGGTCCAATGCCATGGACCTATACTGTACGTGAAAAGCACTCACACACTCTTACCATAGGTGATAACCCCCTTTGTGAAAAGCACTCTTATTGGAAGTACCCATTATCTGCAAAGAGTATCCTCATGCGTTCACTAAGTCATTAGCTTAAGCTGTCCTCGGTGTAAAATCATAGTTAATTTCTTTGGCAGTGGTGCACGGTGAACTGAAAGATATTTTCATTGACTGCTGCAAATAAAATACAGACGAGTCGAGTAAGGAGAACCCACAGAATCACATTCATATGTTGTGTATATGTTCAATTTATTCACCTGCATTTGTGATGTTTTTATAATACCTCTATCGAATGTGTTAGTTCACATCTAATCTGCAAATGAAAGTAAAACGATGCACGTCCTCTCTCTGTCGTGCTTATTGAGCCTCTGCTGATTTATTGTGCTGTGACATGTCCAAAGATCAGCGCCACAAAAGGGCTTTGTGAGAGATGACGCGTGTCACCCGTCCACTGAGAAAAGATGGACACCTGGAGTTGTAACTTTGGAAAGGGTTTAAGCATCATTATATATTTTTTGTTGCATCCATATCCATCTCATCACACATGTCTCTCTTTTCTCCCATTTTCTCTCTTTCCCTCTCCCTAGTAATTTTATATTTTTCCGTCTATCACACAGAGGAACAGACATGCCCCCCCCCCCAGCCGCCTCTCTCTAGTTATGGTATGTCAAAGTGTGCGTGTCCCACTCAGTGGGGGGGAGGTTCAGTCGCGTTCACTAAATGAGTGACAAGACCTGCCCTGCTCTTCGCTGACACCTGTCAGAGCGTCATCTGTCATCCGTGTGTAGAGATGGAAATGAGCGGGAGAGACACAACATGCCAAAGGTGACGCTGACGGCTCACCTCTCTCGCTGCCGGCTTCTAAATCAATCGCGCGGCTCGTGTGCTGGACGGCTCGCGACAATTATCTCCTCTGAGCTTTTGCAGATGAACCTCATTTCGAATACGGTGATGTCACACTGCTCAAACAGTGGAGCTCTGTGAGGCTGTGGACGTGGCGTGTAGGAAGCGTGTTGTGTGTATCTGTCCCCACGTTCGATCATGTTAAACAGCAAAGGAGTTTGGGATTAATGCCGCCACACATTCTACATATATAAATCACATTTTTGTTTTTGCTATGCATCTTAGACTGGCTTCATAAGTAATGAAAGACATTCAATTATTATTGTAAAAAATGTATTTGACATCTACTTTGACTTTTTAGTTAGATGTCCCATCCACTAACACGGAGTAGGTGGAATTTTTGATCTATACAGCAGCCACCCACCAGGTGGTAATCAAGAGACTTTGGCTTCACTTTTGAGGACCAGTCATATCTTCCATTTTTAATTCCAGTCTATGGTGTGAACATTAGCTCACAGTGGCTTATATCGAGCTATACTCAAATATTTAGCACTTTGCCTTAAGAATCAGTTTGTTGATTTTAATCTTTGCTAAATGCTAAATAGTAGGTTAAATGTTATCCTTCATAGTTTACTCAGAGGGGCTTTTGCGAAATGCGAAAAACGACATTCATTTCGCTCTGAGATCTAAAGATCTACTGTCATCTGTCGCCAATATTTAGTGACAGTTTTACTTTGGACTGTCTTGAATTTAATCTGACAGGTGATACCCACCCCACATTGATTTCGCTGCAACTGTAACATAATCCAACTCTTTTCATTGTTGATTTGCTATAATCTCCAACTGACTAACTCTGCACAATTTGGTTGTACTGAATTCCATGCACCTAATCCCCAACATGTGGCCGTCCCTAGCCCCGGAAAAGTCTGTGATTGGTCTGATTGATAAATGAAGCTCTCCTTATGCTTTTGGGCGTCCGTTGGAAGGGGGCCTCCGTGGGTCTGGACTATGTCCAGGAAACCTGGGACAGGCACTTATTAAGTAGTTAGACCCTGAAGACGAGGCTGCAGACAGGGACTGCTGGTGGTCACCTGGACTTGGATTTAGCTTTGGCATCCCTCAGCCATCAGTCGGGTCTGGGGGCTCTGACTTTGGTTTCATGTTGTGAAAGGGACACAATCTTCTCCTCTGCGCCGAAGTCAGGGGTCATGTGTTTGTTCAGCCTGGTCAACTAAAGGGATGTAATTATTAGCACTTTATCAAAACAACCAGGCAAACGTCAACAGTCCCCCCCCCCCTCCAGATTTGTGTGTTAACAATTCAGCTTTGTCCACAAGATAAGGAGATACATTTTTGATCAAGCTTTGTCTGTCCTTGCTAACTTCATCCCCATGTTATCAATTTAGATTCACTTGATAGGTTTTGTTTTTGTATTAGGAAAATTAATCATCAAACAGAGAGGAAGACATGCAAGACTAGGCATTGATTCCCCCCCCCCCCCCTTTTGATAGTAATTAATGTTTCTTAATTGTTTCTTCTCCTTCAATACATTTTATCCCCACGGTCCACAGTATGTCTGTTCATCATCAATTTCACAAGTTTGATTAAATTATTGGATTCTGAGTCACACACACTTAATCTATACAAGGGAGAAAATGCTAAAGACACCACAGTATCCACAAACTTTGCCAGTCTGCGTTTTCAAATTGCTCTAGCAGCCAGCGAGGAACAATGAAAAAAAAAAAAAAGTCTGTAAAGCACTGACACTCAAGCAGGTATTAAACCAAAAAATGCTTTCTCGAAAGTATGGCCGTGGGCGAGGCTTAAGCAGCTCAACCAATGATGTCGGCGCTACAGCATCGGAGCAGAGCCCGATTGAAACACTAGGAGGTGAAAGTGAAAGTGGTGATTTGTCATTAAGGCCTTTCAAAGAAAGTCCAAAGCCAAGGGTCCAATTTATGCTTGTTATAATTTCACCCCAATCGCTCCCCCATGCCCCTAAACGCATTCTTCTTCTAGGTATGAGAAGAACGCCACACAAGCCGCGACTGGAAAGCCATGATTAAATGCAGGAATATCACATAGCGCACAATGCCAGAAATCGTTTTGTAGCAATGCCGAAAATGTTCTACTTGCATTTCCAATTCATCGTATTGACAGAGATATTTTTAAACATTAATTGTTATTACCCGTCTCTGCTAAATGGGATGTAATTTACTCCAGTGTCATTTCAGCAGCATTTGCATTAATGTTGGTCATGCAATACGCCTGGCAGTGGCCTCACGCTTTATGTGATCGAGATTGGCTTTGGATGTGAGCAGTTTCTGGCCTCATTAATACCGAGAAAAAGGTGAGGAAAGCCGTTTTCAGCGGGACTGCCAGGTACAGTTTCTCTTGGCCCGTTCAACATTTGTAAAACATACTCTCATAAACCCAAAATCAAACGCTCCAATTCTTGAATGGGATGTTGGAAAATTATTTACAGGCAAATAAAAGTTGCGTGCGACCACGTTAAAAAGCCGCCCAGTTTTTTTTTTCGGGGTATGGTTCTGTTTAGCTGAAATCATTTTCACTCCGAAATCTTGGAAGCGTCAACGGTGATTTGCTGCAGACTCTTGTTAATCCCCTGCACACACTTGAAAGTTGATCAGCTTAAGTGAACACAGCTCTCGTCTTCTGCGGACCACTACAAATGTTTTTTTTTGTGTGTGTTTGTGCGTATGCAGCTGCTGGTATGTTTTAAGTGTGTGTAATGACAGACATCACCGTTTTAGTGAAAGAATTCAGAGAAATACCTTCTGGTCTGCCCACACAGACACACAGATGTGCATCATCGCTGGTTGATTGTCGGTGACCCTGGCTGATTGAACTGGTAAAGGGCAGCCAGTTGTGCAGCTGGGGCTGCCCGTCTGGCCGTCCAGGGCACTGGGGCACTAAGAGGAGAAATGGTATAGCGTGACTGTGAGGGACCGCCGAGCAGCCATACCATGACCCCAGCAGACGTGCTCCCAAGTCTGCGCACTGTGCTGCACTTGTTCCAACCGGGCGGAGACGACAGAGACAAAAGAGCAAGGAACTTCCCCAGACCTTCATTTGTGGGTGTTTGGACAACTCTAAGGCCCCCGCCGTGCCCCCAGGGGCCTCTCAGCTGGCCCGGAGAGAGAGAGAGAGAGAGAGAGAGCGATGGAGAAAGAAGGCAAAGCAGTGAACACTGGGCAATTAAGACGGGAAGTGTGCGTGTCTGCAAGTGTGTGTGTGTGTGTGTGTGCGTGTTGTGAGCTAAGGAGTGATGAGGAATCCATGACATCATTGTGACAGGGATTTCATAAAGCCATTTGTCATGTCTGTAGTTGCAGTGATCCAGATTCCAGGTCACAATTTATGAAATAATCAACAGTTATTCAATGTGGAAAAGCTACAATGCATATAAATTGATGACAATGAATGACAACCAATGTTCCATTTAATAACTTTGACTTTAATGGACAGATGATGTTCTACCATGTTATTATTATTGCTGAGGTGTACATGACATGCATAAAATCAAATAATTGCATAATGTATGTAAACACGTTGTGCAATGTTTCCTCATTGCATGTGTATTTTTTTGTTGCTCATATATTGTGTCAGATAATGACCAACACCAGCAAACCACATAAAGAAAACAGGGAAACTTTTGTCACGGCCAATGCACAGATTATTCCTACAGCAAACTTAGCGGCCAAAACAGTGACTAAAACAAGCTGCTACTCCTGCAAACAAAAACCAAAGCGTCATTCCAGAGAAACTAAAGTGAGCCATGTCCCACGGCCTGTCTCTAAGTGTTCAATTATCCTCATATGTAGGGACAGAAGGAAAAACAATTGTAAGGCTTTCAGTCTGTTGTGAGCGGAGACGTCGGCGCTTTAGGGAAGTAGTTTAAAAGGGTGAGTCCAAAAAGTCATCACGAGAGTTTTTTTGGCGAGGGGTGAAACAAAGAGTAGAAAGGTTCGGGTGTAGTTACATGAACGCAACTTGGCCTCGTCGGATGATGACAAATTGTCCAGCGGCGGGACAGGACGGTTCAGCCAGCTGGTTGGCCCCATCGGCGGGTTGATTGATGGTGTTGATGTTCTAAATCGGCCGCCAACACACTGAGTACAGGACTCGTAATAGTGCAGCTTTAGATTGGCCCTGGAGATAGCAGGAAGTGGATGGGAGGGGGCTGAGAAGAGGGGGAGGTTGGGGCGGGGGGGAGGGGGGGGGGCACTGCAGGGGGAAAAAAGGACACGTTCCCATGCATGTACGCGGGATGTGAGGTTCTGAAAGCGCAGCTGCAGACTCAAAGAGTCCTGCAGGTCTGCCGATGTAAAGTTTAGACAGGAGAGAGCGTGTGATTAACTCGGGTCACAGTCGGTGAAACACACGTGTGAAAGCTATGGCGGAGTTTTGTGTGGTCACTGTATCAGGGGGGCTCCCGTGTCCACAATCTGCGGACCAACCCATCTAGAACGAGGGGTCAGCGGTCCAACTCCTTGTAATCCCTCTATCGTAGATTCAAGCTCACCGAATAACACACTGTACTTTTGATTAAGAGCTAGGCAGTCTCGGATTTTGCGAGAGGTTCTCAGATCTTGACATTTATAAAGGGGAAACAGAGGGCAGCGCGCGGTTGTACTGGACCATTTCCAACATAATTGCAAAGCTAAATGAGATTTCTTTCTAAAAGGTTGAAATTGTACAAATTAAATTGTGAGATTATAGCAAGTAATCAGTCAAATTTAAAGGATCCAGCCTAAAACTATGATGGAAAACCTTCTCTTTTGATCTGAAATGAGTCAATGAATCAACCTGCTTGTCTGGAGCTGTCCACAACAGTGTACAACAGTATTTGTAGCCACTAATTGAGAGAGAGAGAGTTGCTATTACTACATTTTTTAAATTCTGTTTCATTTTATTGTAGAATCAATTTTCTCTTGTCCACGCAGATGTTTTGTAGTAGTTTGCCAAAAATCCTCTCTTGTAGTCAAAGTGGTCACTGTTTAAACGCTTTCAACTCTGTGAAGAGACGATAAATAGTTTGGAATGATGTAACTTTGAGTTGACCCCGTCGAGTGAAACACCTCTTCTCCTCCATTATGTGAACATCCACGGCTCGGATTAATTAAAAAAACATAACCCAGTAATGTCACCAGTAGAACTGCACACTGCACACAGCAGCGGCGTGAAGAGGTTAGCCCTCGGCTCTAATGAAATAAAATCCAGTTGAGTCCGGGGCTGTGACAAAAATCCATTTTCAGATTGTCTGCCATTAAAGAGGAAGGAGGCTTGTTCGACTGTCAAATATCGATCATCTGTCAGAAGCGTGAGTTGCACCACAATGTGAAAGAGACATCGCCTGCAAAGAAATGTTTAACACCTCTGCAAGCAAATTACATGAGTGTTTTGACTTGATTGGTCTTAAAGTGTGAGCATGAGGATATCTTTGTGGTTCTAATATAACAGCGTCTAAAAGGTGTGAGAACATTTTCTAGTTCTTGTTCTTTTCCGACTTGGGCTAGTCCCTGAGTGTTTTGTGTAAAAGGCCAGAGAACACAGAATAGTTCAGGCTGACTGGTTGGAGGAGGATAATGGGCGTGGGGCCAGGGAGTCGTCTGTATGAGCTGTTGTTGGGCCGACGTCTTTTTGGCCTTGGGCCGCTTGGAGTGGTTTGTATGAACCAGTCCTATTGTTCCCACACTTACATGCACAGACGTAGGCCTACACACACACACACACAAACACACACACACACACACACACACACAACCACACACACACTGAAACTTAACGGCCTGCACATACAGCTAATGTATGCCATGGAACCAAGTACACACACCAATTCAATGAACTAAAACTCTGAAACGCATGTGAATACTGTTAGCCCGAAAATGGCGTCACTTATTTATCACTTATTTTGCCATTAAAATGTGACTGCCTTATTACCCGCCAGCAAAAGTAACGACTTACTTACGACGTAATAATTACTTGTGACGTTACCTGCGATGACTCTGTCCACCGGCAGCGCCGTTAAATAACTCCAAAGCCTCCACACGCAGACATCATACTTTCTGTCGTTAACGCATGTAGAAACGTATTTACTATGAGCCGAGCCCATTATATCGTGGGGTCAAATTAGAGAACGGGTGCCCAGCCCGAGCCTGACGGGTCCAGCTGGGTTCAAAGGTTTTGAATTGATATTCTGGTTCGGGTCTGATCAAGGGTTCAGATGCAAAAAAACTGAATGTCTGTTGGATTCAGTCTGATAGATTTCTCCGTGGCTCGGAGGGAGGCACATGGCTTTTGTTGTAGCAGTGGCTAACTAGCCGGTCAACTGTACATCACACATAAATACGACATATTTAAATAACTGCGAGACATTTCTCCTAATGTGGTGGAGGCTACCCTCCACACACCTCCAGCTCCTCTACCAAGATAACTTGTAACCGACCACATTCTCCACTGAATACACGGAGATGAAATTCACAGCAGTCTCATCTAGGCCTCGATGATGCAGCAAATAAACACTCCTCCATTCATTTTGAATACTGAATAGTTACAATTCATTTTATCTGTGTGTTACAAATCAATTTCAATCATCCGTGGCAGATAGACTAGTATACACAGCATTTTAGGAATCAGTAAAATGAATACCTTGACACTGTCCAATCCATCAGACAGACATACACACACACACACACACACACACGTACAGTTTTGCAACCACCCAGTGTGTGATCCACTCTCCTCTCTGGACTTGTGTGCAGAGGTGTAATTTTCACCCTTACTCCCTGAATTTAAGACACATACACACACACACACACACACACACACACAGAGAGAGAGACACACACACACACACATACACAGCATTCACCCTGGTTTCTTGGATAATTTAGGACACTTTTCACCCTTGGCAGACTAGTGGTGTACAAATGACAGGGGCAGGCCTTGCAGCTGTGTTTCTGAGACCTCACCAACCCCCTAAAAGGTTCATACACACACACACACAGACACACACACACACACACACACACACACACAGAGACACACACACAGACTCACACACACACACACACACACACACACACACAGACTCACAGACTCACACACTCACACACTCACACACTCACACAAAGTAGTCACAAAACATAATAGTGAGGTCTTCTTTTTTCCACTGCTATGCCAGTAGGTGGTACGTACGAAGTGTCTGTGTGTGTGTGTGTGTGTGTGTGTGTGTGTGTGTGTGTGTGTGGACACATGCGAGCATGTATGTGTGTGTTTGATTGTCTTGTTCTCCTTTATCTCATTCTCCCCATGTCACTCGCTCTCTCTGCATCCTCCCTCTCCCTTTCTTGTCCTCCTCCTCTCAGATCCTTCTTCCTCGCAACGATTTCACAGACCTCCACTTACTCCATTGTGCTGAGAAACAAAAAAAATAAAAGAAACATAATCGCCTTGTCCTCTTTCTCATCTTAATAAGCAGCTCCAAGTTTGATAATTACACGTTCAGCCTGCCGCATGAGTTTCTATGCAGTGTTCACATCAGGGAGAAAGCCATTGACTCCGCTGTTGAGGGGAGCAACTATTGGGGATGACTGACAACTGTCCTCCTCCCCCTTTGGGGAGGGGAGGCTGCAAAAGTGAGAACAGCACCGATCAATTCTGCCTCCTCGTGAGGGAGTGTGTCCCCGAACACCATCATGTAACCATCCGAGCAGCCGGCGGACCACATACGTTGCGAGGCCCATAATCCATTCCATAGCCCATCACCATGTGCTGCCGATTAATGGGGGTTTCTGCGGAGCAAGCGCCGAGGAGACGGCCAGACTGAGGGTTTTCTTCTGCGGCGGAAGCCAATCTGTTTAGGATTAAGGGAATAACTGGTGAGGCTGACACCGAGGCATCCAACATGCAGGGCTGAGGAGAAGAGGAGGGAGGAGGAGAGACAGAGAGAGGAAGAGAGCGAGAGAGGAGGAAGGAGTGTCGAGAATGTGTTGACAGGGAGTTGATTGTGTTTTGGCCCGAGCCTGGTTATTGGCGAAGGTTTGAATCTGTAACTGTGGATTGTCTTGGGAGTCCAAAACTCTGAGAGCCATCTGCGGTTGTTTAGTCCAATGCACCATATTTAGAACAGGTCTTCATTTTCATATGAAATTCTGCTGGGGTACGATTTCCATTTTCGTTAAATATTGCAACTGTTAGATATTTATGAATTAAACAGCACAATGTTATCCAAGATCATCAATATAAAGGAAACACTGTTCTCCTGTCGTCTGTTTGCAGACTGTTTGAAGTGGAGACATACCTTATCTGACTCCTCCACACACACAGAGGCCTTCTTTTGTGAACCAGTGGCCCACTCAGCCATTATGATGGCAATCTTGATGATTAAAGAGCCGTGGAACAAACTGGGCTACCTGCTGCCATGATGTCACGTCTAGTCCTGAACTGCAATGATTAAGATTTAGGGCCATTAAGCAAACTTTACTGGATGCTGTTTGTGGAAAAAAATCAATTAGGTCTTGGCGGCGGAGAAGCGGTTTATGTTTTGGATCTCAGGCTTTGGCTCGTAGTCAGCACTAAGCAGCACATATACAGTAGGTGCAAATGCCTTTTTTGGGGTTGGAAATGTATAAGAAACAGCTGTTTCTTGAAACCACAGTTTTGTATTGAGGCTTGAACCAACCAATTATCACTCTTGGATTAAAAGGATCAGCTCCTCGGCTTTTGGGTTCATGGGTTTGGATTAGTACTGTTAATGTAACAGAGCTACAAGGAGTATTGGGCATCAGGTAAACCCTGAATTTATGTCTATATTTTAATCATTTTCAAATTCTTGTGTAAATGTCGTTACATTTCAGCCAAATAGATTTGTGAAACAGTTAGCAGGAGCAGGGCTAACAAAGAAACTGTTAAGTAGCACTATTCAATATTATAGTTTTTGGGCTAAGTGACCTGTGACTTTTCTGTTTTTCTTAATTTCTTTTCAGTGAAAACGCTCTGAGGAAACTAACATCAGGCCAAATAAATGGGCTCGACATATCAAAGGAACCAGCTGGTGAACATAACGGCACATTTAGCCCCTAAAGAGCCTGACATTTATTTTAGATGGAGGCTGAAAACAGAACTGAGAGGAGAATAAATATTAGAAATAAATCTGTCCTGTCCAGAAACGCCGCAAATAATTGGTAAGATTGCTTCCTGTGTAAACAGGTAAATAGGTGTAAATAGGTAAGTGCTTGGCAACACATTTGCCACATAAATTTCACTAAATGTTGTACGTCAGTGTTGTATTTAGCGCTTGCTACCCGCAAAACTCACAAATCGTTTCATGCAGTTTTAGCGTCAGATTATTTTATTAATTGACTATTTAGTAACAATATCTTATGAATAAAATCTAAAAGTAAGTGTCATTGATATAATATTAATTCCACTTGATATTTTCTTGAAAAAAAAATACTATTTAGAAAACTTACGTCCATATCCAGTGAGGTGGAGCTGGCCCAAAAATAGTTGACCTGCATTTTATGAATATCTTAATTGAACAGGACACATAAAACCTTACTAAGGTTTACTATTGTTATTCTCGGGCACAGAAATGCTCTTTTATGCGCTGTTGATTCGGTATACAGTACGTTCACTTCTCCTTCTTTCACTGTAGTAAAAGTACCTATTGCATTTGCCTTGTTGCCGACTGAGTACATTGTTAATGTTCACAACACATCTGTGTTTTACTGTTTTTTGGGGGTAACATACATAAATGTAAAACTAGGGTAACAGATGGTTGAAGCCTGAAACAACTCATGTTTGTAGAGGAGATACAGAGCACACAACCTTTAAGCAGAAATTGTGTAGCAGGTGTATAGATAAACACATACTGATTTTGTGTGCACAGCAGAAGCTCCTGTGACGTCTCAAGGTCGTTCCTCACCTTTCTGCACCATCATCTGAGTTCACAGGACCTGCCCTCCTCTGCCCTCGATGACCAGGCCTCCGTGTGGCTGACTGATGGATATGAATGGATAGATAATGTGTATACTCTGTTATTTATATTTGTATTTATTTATCACCTTTTACTCTCTCTCTTTTCCCTTTTTCATTAATCTGATAACTCAAAGGTAGCCGTGCACCACCCGCACATGGAAGTAGGCTCCTCTCATTGCCTCGGGGCCTCGGCCTCTGAAGCGCTCCTCTGGGAGCTCCCACTGGAGACCCAGGCCTGTACTCTTAATGTAAATGTGCAGCCACACTTGAATTGAAAATTGGACCCTTGGAACACTTTTTTCCCCACAGACACATGCAGCGTGTAACACAGATACCCACACATGCAACTTAGACACACAACAAAGAAGTTACCTTCTCCTCCTGCGTACCGCGTCCTCCCTCGGGGCGGTGTTATTTTTGGCTTGGCCTGGGACATATGTCACTGGGGAGTGCGTGTAGCGCCTGGTTAATTAGCACTACCTCAAAGCAGGCATAAAAACGAAGGCGATATTTATTAGGCAGCAGTTTAGCTGCTTGTCATGAGAGTGTGTCAGCGCTGTAAAACAAAATTTGAATGAGTGAGTCACAAAGTGTTTTGTAACTAACCATTGCAGCCCAGCTGCTCATGGAGAGATTGACATTTTAAGTTTCGTTGCACCAATTAAACAAAAATACATCCTAGTTCTATGCCCCATCTACATTCTCATGAAAGATGTATCCCTCTCCCTGTCGTATTTATTTGTTGTAATCAAGAGAACAGAGCGTGGTTTGTCCTCCGGTGCTTGCTGTTCATGATTCCTCTTACTGCAGCAGAGGTACAACACTGTTACACACCAGAAGTGTCTGCTAATGTGTGATCATTTACGATGGCCAATTTAAGGTGGTGTATGTAAAAGCAGACTTGTCTAATTTTGCAGTGAAAGCTAATAAATCCCTGAGGTGGCACAAGGATGTGTAACGGTTGGCAGCTGTGGTTGTGATCAAAATTAGTTACATGCAGTCGTGATGCACTTTACAAGTGAAAATAGCTTTGGTATCAGTGTTCAATGAAATTATATTCTCCTGCGCATATTTATTTTTTCATAGGGGTTTGAGCATGTGCTAGTTGGGCCACAGTTTTCTTGTTTTCAGTCTGGGGCCTTAAAATCTGTTGCTTGTCAATAGATATCTGCATTTCAACCGGGTCTTAAATCCCTACTATATAATAACATTTATTGGCGTCCAAATTCTGAGATTGTATGTCAATCTGCCGTACAGTGACCTCAATACTTCATCAACAGAGGGAAAAGTAGTGACGGTGGAATTTAGACTAACATTAAACACATATATAGTTGTTGATTCTGGTTTGTCAACACAGGTTTGTTGTTTGTTTGGGTTTTTACATGCTCACATATTCAGAAAACAAATCCCTTTCCTCACTGTCCATTGCTGCAGCTCCTCTTTTCAGCCTCTGTCTGAAAGACTTAATTGAGCTCCTGTCTCTTTAAGACACTCCCCCTTCTGATAAAGCCCACTGCTAATGAGGCTTTTTGTGGGGCGTGCTAGACTACTTGCTATAGGCATGTGCTATACGTATTTTATGCATGGTGATATTGTTATACGTTATGTTACCCTAACCCATCTTTATGCCTCGGAAGTATCAGCCGGACTACTGACGAGGTTTGTCATTGTTTTCTGTGAATGACTTTCAAATTAAACACACTCGAGGAATAGCTCCTCATTTAGATGTTCCATAGACACTTCATTGACCCTGGAAGTCATTCCTGTTTGCTTTCTGCCCGACCCAAGCACGTTCAGAGAATTCGCAGTAACCACTAATCTATAGAGTAATAATCCATAGAGGATTAAATAAGTAATTGCTCATTCTTCTATTGACTAACTGTTCTTTCTCACAGATGATTAGAAAAAGCTTGGTGCCTCTGCCACATATGAAACTGTTGAACAGCACACTTAAAAAACAGAACCTCATCTGTTTTGATGGAAGTTCAACTCTCTTCAGATGGCTGTTAGGACTGATGTAAAACACAAGAGTATCCACTTTTCACTTTGTCCATCTAAATCACAGAAAGAAGTCGTCCAGACGAGGAAAAACAAACGCCTCTTTATTTCAGATCCTTCAATGTGACATTGATGTAGCACGTCACGCACAAGATCTTTTCACACCTGTTTATCTTCCTCTGACACAAAGACTGTTGTTTTTGGTTGTGTGTGGAGTATTTGGCCCACTTCACACCTGTCGTTCACATCCCTCCAAGCCTGGTCTTTTCTGTGAACTAAGTTTCCCAGCCGAAGGGACAAATACATCCAATTTACACAAACAGCCACTTGTTCTGCCAATGAATGACTTGGATGATAAACTGGATTCTCACAACCTTCTCCTACAATGAAGTACTCGACTAAATACAATCAGTGGACACGTCCACAGCCCCTGTTCCTCTGGTCAAGACATGGCTAACTGGTCAACATCTGGTTGCTGTCATTGGGAATGGATGCAATTAACATTCACACCCGTGTCAAATTACTCTGCAGTAGACAAAGTTTTTATCGGCAGTGATGGCAACTTAACACCGCGGTGAACGTGGTAATTTCTTCTTCTTTATTATCTCTAGATGTGATTATCTATGACATGCATTGCCCTCCCAAGCGTAAAGATTTTTAAATCTTGAGAACAACATGCAACTGCGATTTTTTTCTATGTATTGTGCAAGATGCAACACTAGCAAGACAGCGAGGTTAAGGAGAGCTTCAGTAGTATTTTCAATGCATTCATGACGTCAAACATAATGAAACAGTGTAAACAAGGTGTTTGAGAGGTAGTACAACATTATACTGTGACCTGGATGATTTAAGGATATATCATCCTTGTTGTGGACGCCAACAGGGTGAGGGTCCATCGAGAGCTTTGACTCCTCTCAGGCCTGAGTTTAAATCCTGATTATTTCTCCCTCTAGTTGATATGAAGGTGTTTAAAAGACAAATTGCGCCACAATATTGAGAAATTATCCAGACTCTCTTAAATCTCTCTAAAACATGGAATTAGTATGTCGCTGCTTGTGTTTATACTGAACCACTTAAGTTATCAGCACACATCACTCGCACATGAAGCTCAATTTGTCACAGACAGATAGAAAGCAGAGCACACTTCACTACAGTGCTGGAAATGTGTTTTTGATTTAACATTACATTAAAGTTTATCATAGCTTTAGCAATAGCACCTTTTTTACAAATTATAAAAGTGTGCAGCTGTTGGGATTTCTTGCTGAGTGTTGCTGGGCTCAAGCCATGATTGTTAGTACAGTAGTGTTATAATAGACAAATTGGTATTTTCCACCTTGTGTGCATGCATAAATGTGATTGCGGCGAGAGCAGCGTGATCACCTATTAGAATAAAACTAGCTCCATTACACTATATTTTATGAGCAGCCATTCAATGGTTCTGACAGTTTTCTCTGTTCCCCTTTAACTTCTTACCTCCTATAGCTCTGGCAATTTGGCGTAAATAAATTGGTGGCCACATGCTTCACTGCAGAAACATTAGGAAGATGAAAAGAAGGCTCTGTATTCCGGTTCTC
The DNA here is from genome assembly GCF_949316205.1 of Platichthys flesus. NCBI lineage: Eukaryota > Metazoa > Chordata > Actinopteri > Pleuronectiformes > Pleuronectidae > Platichthys > Platichthys flesus. The sequence continues at coordinate 11,621,648 of NC_084961.1, forward strand.
TTACTCTGAGAGGGAGCTGTTGATATTGAAGACATAATTTCTGCTAGACGTGTTACATTTTAAAAATATGATCCATCTTGCCAAGTCTCCTTTGCGAAAAGACCGCAACGCTTTTTCCGAGATCTTTTACTGCGGCCGCCATCTTGATTTCCCTCCTGCGCGGGTTGGTTTCAGGGGAACAAAATGAGGCATGTAAACGCTGCCAGACCCGAAGAAAACTGAGACTAAGGGTTTCACCAAACTATTGCACTGACCCAGCCACTAATCACAGGTTGCCAAACCAGGTCTTGATAGCTTTTGTATTGACGAACGTAGAATCACCAGGGGACCAATTGGAAACAGTCAGTTACCATCTACTTCCTCTGCGTCTCTTTTTGTCATATCGGACACAGGAAGCCATCTTGTCAGTTTTCAGTGAAGCCCTATGGCAACACCCACGTCACTCACTAAAACAGAGGTTAAGTATTCTCAGGGAATGATAGCACAGCATTCTTCTAAACCATTTCCATCTTAAAGGGATGGTTTAAAGTTTGGAAAAATACATATACACTTAATTTCTTTCCTTCTGAGAGTGAGCCGACATCTGTCTAGACTGGAAGCCGGGGAAACAGTTTGCCTGGCTACGTTTAAACTGGGGACATGAGCCTATTGAGAACTCCAATGTCATATTTACACAATGTAAGCCAACTAGATATTCAATTTTTTTAACCCAGGCATTAATTTGACCCATGTTTGAACTAATTCTCGACAAAATAGTTTATCTGCCTGCAAAGTGTAACATTTAGTGAAGCATTTTCGGGCTGTAGTGCACGGAGCACAGGTCTGGCTGATGTGGTTTTTCTATTTAGGACCGATTGCTTGTTCCCTCCATTTTTATTGTTGGCAGTAATGAAGTGCACAGCCACAAATGGTCAATTTGAAATCATTTATTTAAAGGTTGAATGTACAAAGATAGAATATATTCATAAGTCAGCTTTAATTTCCCGGTGCGGTTGTTTTCTCTCTTTGGACAGAGATGCTCTGTTGTCGCTCACTTGGCTTGGCTTTTTCTGAAGATTTTTTTGGGGCATTTTGCTTTTATTGATAGGATAGTAAGACACAAAGCAACGGGGTGGGTCGGAACGCTAGGCTGAACAGGTTTAAACCATCTTCTGAGGTCACTCTTGGAAAAATTAGCCGGATTCCTGAAATGTTGAAGTACCCATTTGATAGGCCTGCTTTAGTGACTGGGTCTTAATACTTTCTATGAAAAAGTGTTATAGTCAAGCATTTATTCAACCTCTCCATCAGTGGCTGGGACTTTTCAAAACTCCCTCCAGTCTTGTATAATTTGATTAATTGAGAACACAGCCGCCCTGAGGCTTGCTGTTTTAGATTTATTCAACACCGAGGTTTTACATATTATTGAAAAGTTGACGCTAAAAATGGCAAAGGGACCCGTCGGTTAGTTTTGGCTCGGGAGCCTCGTTCCATTCGAAGAAATGGGTTTGCAGCCTACTGGTGCGTAGCCGTTCTCCTTTATTTGACTCTGTGCCTCACTGCAAGAAAGGAAAAAATGGCTTTGTGCAATCACCAAGCAGCCACATGGCCTACAAAAATTTTGGCAACTGTTTTTCTGTGCAGAACATTAAAGAGAGCAAGTGAGAGAGAGAGAGAGAGAGAGAGAGAGAGAGAGAGAGAGAGAGAGAGAGAGAGTGTGAGCGAGAGAATGGGTTGGGGGGGGGGGGGGTTGGGGGCAGAGGGAGACATTTCTGACCGCAACTCATAAACCGCACTTTATTTAGACTGGCGTGCACCCATTATTTGTTCACAGGGGCTTTCAGTCAGTCTGAGGGAAATATGTTCCAGCGTGCAGGGGGAGGAGAGGAAAAGGGGGATGATGGAGGAGAGAGCGAGAGAGGAGGTGGGATGAACTCTTGCCAGGTGTCGGCCGTTGCCATGGCGTTCCATCAGGCGACTCCATTGCGGCTCGGCGGGCTCATCAGTGACTGAATGCCAATGGGAGGGTGTTCATGCCGTGGAGAAACCGAAAGTGACGAATATCAGTGACATTTTGTCTTAACCACCCTCAAGCTGCTATGCTATGAATGGTTTATGTTATTATCCTCTCCACTGCCCATGGCTCCGAGCAGTGTTTACCAATGTTCATGAATATTTTGCGGGCGTCGTTAGAAACGTCTCCGTCATCATCGCAAAACAGCTCCGTCTCTATTCACCTGTATTCCTGCTCGGGCGGCAGATCTGTACACATCCACCAACTGAATAGGCCCCGCTCGCTGCAACTCTTAGCAACTGTTGCTATGTGTAACACTGTTGAACTCCACCTCTCGCTCGCTCTTCAAACGCGAATGACTAATCCATCACGGAGCAGCACTGAAAGCTCTCGGCGAGGCCTCTGGAGCCGCTTGACGCCCCCCGTGACCCTCTCCTGGATGTTTCCTCATTACTTTATAATGTATTCACGCTTATGCTTCCATGGCGCTCGCCCTGGCCTCGTAATGGGAGGAAGCACTGAGCTGTTCCAATGCTTACGAGCCCGGGCACAATTTGCACTTCATTTTTTATTAACAAAAAAACAGCCAGCCCGGCTTCTGGCTGTGCCTTGCCAAAGCTCACCAGGCGCCGACGTGCACCGCTGACAAATTTTTCCTGCAATGTGACGACAGGATAGAGTCTCTCAGCATCAGTGGGGTACCTCCGCTGGCCCCCGGGAGATGCTGTCATTATGCGTGTTTGCAATCATGGGAGCTGAATACCTTGGCTGGAAGTTGGGGGGGGGGGGGGGAACTGACAGAGGCAGAGGGGGAAGAAATTGAGAGAGAGGGAGAGAGCGAGGGAGCGAGAGAAAATGAATGTTCCGACTTGGCGGTGTTTTGAGCTTTTCTGAAATGCATGCGCTATCATAGCAGTGTTGTGTTTACCACAGCGGGAGGCAAACAGAGTCACGGAGAAGAGGCGCGGAAACGCCAGACACAGTAAAATGAGCAAAATACATACATTAGGACTCTCTGTATTCACTACACGCAAGCCGAGCCGAGTCGGAAAAAACTCATTTCAATATAAATGGAAGACAAGCAGGGAGTGTGAGTCTTTATATCAGCTTTTGAACATCTTTCTTTTTTTTTTTGCTCACCCCTGGAAACATCCAGCAGAAGCCCCGAGACGAGTTTTGCCGGGAAGTCAGGATGTCAATGTTAATTTTCTTCCCGTTGCTAAGGAGACTCTCTCTCTCTCTCACAGAGGCCCTGGTTCCCTCCCCCATGGTCACTGCGCTTTTCAGTCAAAGGAGCCTTTCTGTTTCCCAGTCTTCTTCGCTGCGCAATCAGACACCGAGGAACATCTCCACATCAGGCTGCGCCATGGACCGGGGAGAGCCCAGCATCTGGTGGCTTTATTGATTTCCAGTGGAGGGAAATGTCTCCCCAGTGAGCCATTCAGAGCAGCTACTTTAGCACACGGCCAATCTTCTGCTGTGATTGTCATGCCAGTGTTTTGATGGCAGGGTCTGGTAACCGCTTGTCTTACACGGGAGTAACACCACCAAGCACTTTAATATATCAATACCATACCCCCCTTTGGGCCAGCGACTTAGCCGGTAGCCATATCAAAAGGGAAATTGCTAATGCGGGGACAAGGCACAAGGAAAGCATTGTAAACACTAAACATTTTAGTCTGTCAACGCCGAGTCAGGAGTGGAAATCACTGACACAAATAGCTGTTGTGTGGCTGCCTCCAAACGATCCCTCTCAGCCTCCATAGGCACCTTTCTGACTGACACGCGGCGCTAGTTATCATGTAACACATCAGGAGCTTAAGGGGGTTTAGATGATATGCTGCATGGCTTGCATGCACTGCCAGGCATACCCCCCCCCCCCCCCCCCGTTCACTTAACCGAGCTTACCGCCTCCCTGCAATTGGACGGAAACGCCTCGGCTCAGGTCATTCAATTACCATATCCCCGGCTCCGCAATCATATTCTCACTTGTCTTGTTGGTAAAACTCACTTTTTTGAGTCAAAGTCAATCAGTCAGAAACGGGGTTTATAGTATGAAGAGGTAAAAGTATTGTACTTCTGCTCACAGCCTTGTTTTATATCTGATGTAAACCACTGACAGCATCGTTTCATATTCTTTTCTTGTTCTCTTAAAAGAAACATATTCCTTAAAAGAAATGTGAACCAAGTTCAAATATAAACTTTCAGAAAAAAAAAAGTGTTTAAAATAAGCAGAAAGGACACAGTGTTTTGTGTTGGTGTGGTTTTTATTCCCCTTTGAAACAGCAAGATACAACCTGAAGGTTTCATTTCCACCTGGCAGATTTAATTACATTACAATTACACAAGAGCTCCCTGCACTTACAACATAATTATTGCACTTTTCTCATTTATAAGTTTGGTTACAGTACAGAATTATGTTAATAAGCTTAGCCTTAGCCAAAACATTATAATTTTGAGCCTTTATTTCACCCTCTTTCCCACATAGTCCATGAAAAGTGAAATAGTTTCTTACAATCCAAGGTGACATATGTTGTTCTGTTAGACAAACACTTTACAATCTCAAAGATTTTCAATTAACAAAGATATAAAAAGAAAACTTTCACACCAGCAAATCAAAAAGGTCTGGAACTCAAAAAAAAATTGAAATAAAAAACGAATTTTCTTTAGATCAGCTAATTGTTTCGACTCTATTCTGAATGGTTTTTCACATAGTTTTGTTACGCACCCAGACCACAGACAAAATGTCAGTTACAGTTACCCATAACATGGAAATTGCCTGAGGCGTATAAGACAAGATCCTCCGCTGATTTCCTCTAAGTGCATATATGCAGGCAGCAGAGTTGCTGGGCTGTGGGCTAAACAAGGAAACAAGACAAAAAATGACAGGGATTTCACCAACGAATCCTTTTAGCAGGCCACTGACACATGAATGAGGGGGAAGAGAGAGAAAGGGGAGAAGAGAGGGAGAGAGAGAGAGAGAGGAAGGGAGGGAGAGAGAAAAAAAAAGAGTAGACAACCAATTTGGGAGTAATGCAACTAAAAACTGACAAGTGTAATTTCATCCATCTGGGCCGATGTGTAAAAAGCGCTGCTCCGAACATTCCCCATGATTCCCCCTGATTGATCTTCCCCCGGTCTGAAACACCTATTATTAGCCACGAGCCTAATAGCACCAGGATGGCTCAGCGCTCTCCCAGGGGCCAATTCTCCGGTCATCTGCCCCTCACTCACCACAGCTGTGGAAACCAACCCAGGAGAGGGAGGAGAGACGAGGGGTGGGTAGGGGGAGGCGAGGAGGAGATGGAGCTGCCAAGAGTGGGTGGAGGAGTGTACCTATTTTGGGGGGTGGGGGGTGAAGGAAAAACAGGGGAGGGCATAGGTATGGGGTTAGGGAGAGGGGAGCCGGGATGAGGGGAATGGGAGAGAAGGAGTAGAGTGGAGATGGAGATGGAGAGAAGGGGGACGGGATGGAGGAGAGCTGGAGACCATGCAGCGGCTGGACGTGATGCACAGTGGGGGGAAGAACATGAGAGGAAGGTGGGCGTGATGGAAAAGCCAGAGGGGGAGAAATAGGAGCGAGGGGGCGAAACAGAGAGACAAAGAGAGCACAAGTTAGTCCGAGGCATTTATATTCTCAGAATAGATAAGTATTTAAAATAAAAATGGCCCCTTTTGCAGGATGTGATAATTAAAAAACATGTGTATATCTACTCGTAGTGGGGATTCTAATAAAAAACAAATCAATAAAAGGCTATCACTGGGACATGTATCACCCAGGTGAGGAAGCTGCACTCACTTGCTAATGCTCACCATGAAGCAGCTCGTCAAAAGACACAATGGTTGCGTCTCCATTAAAACTGCTACTTTGGGTTAATGCAGTTTTAATGGAATAATTGCAATGGTCATTTTAAAACCATCTGAAATCTCCCAAAACAGCAAAAATTTACTTCAGCATATTCAATAAGCAACAACAGTCAGTATTAGATTACACATTATAATGTAGTTATGAGCAGACATAGGCGTTTGTCAATAAACAACCAGCTCCTTCTGTGGATGTTGCAGTAAAGCCACATAATAAAGGACAATATATACAAGGAAATACAGTTGCTATAACATAAAATATGCTCTCATGGGAGGAGAATTTCTGGGTAGTAGTGCACATAAATCTGTTTATAGCTACATTATTTTTTATAAAAATGTGAAATGTTAATATTCTGCTGGCAAATGCTAAACAGTGGTATTTTAGCTAAAGTGTCACCAATTAAATCATAAAAATTGCACATTTTGTAGTGATTCCTAAATTGAAATTGCTCAGTTTGACTCACAGTGGAAAATATTCAAATTCAAACAAACTCTGAATGAATGACAAAAAAAAAAAAAAAAAAAAAAAATTTTGAAAGGCTGGTGATGGAAGATAAAGCTCTAGGTCCCACACCTATAAATCGCCATTCTGAGTATTGGCAAGGTCAGATGTCAGCTATATGAAAGTTTGCAACATGAGGCTGGGATGGTGATTGCCGTCTGGCCCCTCTTTTGGGTGACTTTGTGCTGGATTAAGGTCAGAAGTCGTCTGTTAATCGGCCCTTCAGTCTCTTTGATTGAGTGAGCCCTCAGGTGAGGCGTAATGCATTTTCAAGGGCAATGATGGCAATAATTGGCTTCCTTCACTTCACCAAAATGGACAAAGTCCTAAAAAGATCTCTCCACTTGAATCTGACAGTTCAGCTGAAAATGAAATTAAAGCGTCTGAGGGCTTTTCCATCCGACAAATTAATAACTAAGGATATTACCAGGTCCAGCTTCATTCATGATCTCCTTTGTCAAATCACGAAGCTGATCTGTGGGTTTTTAAAAGTCAGAGCACCGTGGTCCGTTTCACAGCAGCTGATATACGCTCACTGCTGAGGCCCAGGAGGCGATGTTAGGTATAAATGCAGCAGTTTTAATTTGATTTATAAAACATTTGTCACAAAATCTAAAAGTTAATTGATTTGATTTGATTTTTTGCACCCGTATTGTCTTCAGGTGCTTTTAATTTTCTCCAAGAAATACAGTTGAAAGCTCATTTTCTCCTCAGGTATCACCTACACAGTATTTATACAGGGACTTTGAATGCATCTTGCGTTACAGTCCATACATTGTATTCCTGTGGTTTTATTTAATTCGTCTGTGGTGCTCGGCAGTAAGTGAATTCTGACTTTAGGGTTGTTTCTTTAACATTCTTCAATAACAATTCTGTAATATATATTTTCTTTAATTGTTCATATAGTTTAATTAGTTGCTAACAATTCGATTTTTTCATTATAATACGCTCCAGTAGATGACAGAATATCAAAAACAGGATTTAAATTGAATAAATTGTGCATAATAATTGACTAAATTGTGCATAATAATAATAATAATAATTAGTGATATTAATATAATCAGTTATTTGAAAATGTGAACTGTGGAACATAGAAATGCTTTTAACTATCCGACGTGTCCATTTATTGAAACATTTAACATTCTAACATTTGTTAGATCTTTACACTAATCAGAGATTCGTCAGATGTGAGCTGTCTCTTAATTTTCTCATCTTTCACAGCAAAATAAGCAGGAAAATGGCAAAATCCTAAATTTGAACATTTTGACATCAGTCCAAATGGAAACTTCAGGCCTTCCACATCATTTACTCTTTCTCTCAGACTTTCAGTAAGTCAGAAAACAAGGACTTAACAGCACAAGGACCAAACTGAAACCTTCTCATGCAGCCTGGTCTGAAGTTTCAGGTAGGAGTGTCTTAAGGTGCGGCAGACAAAGGTCCACAGCTCTCACCTGACAACCTCCTGCAAACCCACAGCTCGTGAGAACCCGAGCTGCCACTGAGAATAAGACGTGCCCGTCCACCACCTCCCTTTAGCCCATTCCACAGGTGTGACTCTCTCTCTTTCTCTCTCTCTCTCTCTCTCTCTTTTACTTCTCTCTTTCTTTCCACTTCAGCTCACACTGTGCTCTTAAATTTCATGCTCTTTATTTTGCAGCCAGTGTTAGCCATTGTGTGCGGCATTCATTCCTACGTGAGAGCCGGGCCTTTCCTGTTGGAGCCCACACCATTTTGTCAATGCTGTTGTTTGTGCTGGTCATGCATTCAAGATTCATGCGTTGATGTTTTCCCCTGAGAAAGGAATCGACACGAGATTCCCAACCAAGTCATTGTTAAAAGGGATTTTTCACAGATTTTCACAAGGACTACACATTTCAATTTATGCATATTAAGGTGTAGTTATATTACGTCTTTCTCTATTTTTAAACCCTTCCTGTAGACTACAACACTCTGTCCTGTGTTTATCGGGTTGTATGAGCGGATGAAACTCAGTCTCAGGCCTAAGAAACATTTCAATGGCTCAGTTGTGACTTTAATTACTGTGCATATGCTCCCAATTGCATGTGTCATATATTATCTTTACTCTTGTAGGCATAAGATAGAAAAAACTAATTCTGTACATGCCTTGTTATAAGAGTGTATAACACTCAGGCCTTCTTCTTATGTCTGTGTCCACATCTTTTTATAGATCAAAATGACAAGATATTTGTGTTTAACCAGACAGGATATTTATGAAAAGACAGTATTTTCTTTCTTTTTCAATAACTATTGTGGAATTCATCTGAATCTGCAATCCAGATTCATATGAGGTCAATTGGACGGATAACACACCTCACGGAGGAGCCCCTTTTAATTAACTTCCCAACCAAAAACGTAATTGTTTCTAATAAAGTCAATCTAACAACCTATTATTACTATTAGTATTCCTATTAGACAGTTGTGGTGGCACGTTTAAATCCCGCCACTATTTATTATATATTTCCTTGAGCGGTTTCGCCATGATCCAGTGTTCCGGGTGTCAGTGGCGCGCAGCGGAGGCGCGCTCAGAGCACCTGCCTGCTCGGACACAGACAGTGGACTCCCCCCCCCCCCCCCCCCCCCCCCCCGCCACCAGTACCTCACCACAGGGTCTGTCTGTGTCCCTAAAAATAATCCTTAAATCACATGTTCATTATCGAAAAACCACAAGGGGTGGACCAAAAAGTGTCCTGCATCCTAACATTAGAGAGTTACAACATTATTATGTTATAACAACAACAACAAAAACAACAATAGCAATAGTAACAATTCATATTATTACAATATGATGTTTTTACATGATTTTTAATATGGTAAGTAGACCTATGTTTCAATCAGTTTACTGGAGATGCAATTAATGTGATTCTTACCATGATGATGATGATGATGAGGGTATTAACAACACAAACACAAAGATGAATAATATTGTCATTATAATGATTATTATTGTCATTTCTAAATTCTAATAAAGGCATGTTTTGGTTAATTCTCGTTCGTCGCTGCGCCAAGTTACTTCTCCTGTTTACCTGATGCTTTTCAGTTTTTAGGAGTTAATTCCTCTCTCTGTCTCTCGCTCTGTGTGTATGAGCAACACAGATGAAAAGGCGCAGTAATTATTCCAGGAGGTTGGGAACTAAATGATTGTCTTTGAAGTAGGCCCGGGCCTTGGACTACATTAGAAGCCAAGCATGTGATTTGCAACTGTTGAAGTAAAAAAAAAAAAAAAAAAAAAAATTCACTCTGCTGCTGCAGAAAAAAACATGGAAAAATGAGGAGGGTGGATTCTCGGCAAAAGGAAAATGGTATCTTTGTTTGCTTCCCTTTGTTTACCGGGGGATTCTTTCTCATTTCTCTCCCCCTTTTTTCATTTTTTACTAATTCATTTCAATGGCTTTCAAACTGGAAAATGGAAATGTTGCTCCTGCCCTCTATTTCGGCGGCAGCGTCCTGGCAACAGAGCAATTTTCTATCATCAGGGATAAACGGCATCGAACAGTACATTCTGATAAAAAAAGAGAGCCCATGATTGCTGGCCTTACTGTCTGTCATCTACCGACCAAATCCTCTCCTTCAAGACAGACCACTGTGCTGTCAGACCTAATAATGTCGCGTATTAAGTCGAGAGGGGGGAGGGGGGGGCGATGCGCGCCTCGGGACTCTCTCTTTTCACCCACATAAAATCCAAATCAACTTTTCTGGGGGATGCGCACTTCCTTTTGTTACCGATCTCCTGCAGGATCATAAAAGAGACATGTCCGGATCATAACCAATTTAAAAAATAAATAATAATGTGGCTAAAATAAAGCACAGATGACGTTTTTTCAAGCATATTCGAATACAAATTTTCTGAATTTTGCGTCTCTCAGCTGTCCACTCAAAGACAAATGACAGCGTGTATAATAACCACATGGCTCGGTGCAGGAAACGGAGCCATGCAATCACTCAGGTGGGCCCAAACATGCAGAGAGAGAGGGCGACAAGAGAAACAAGCAGTCTTAATTAGGACACAGGCCCTGAGAGGGACCAGTGCGGCTTCAGTCGTGCCAAATTAAATCCATTAGGCGATGAGAGGGGCTGTGAAGACTCGGTGGTGCAGCCCCTTCTTTGCTTATTTGTGGTCATTTAGCCGCAACACTACCAAGCTTCGCCGGGTCCATCTGAAGGCCCCTGCACCTGGGGCCATACATATGCCAATTCGGCTATTTACTGCATGGAGAGATAATGTAATCCTAATTTATGATGCTAAACTTGTTGTAAACAGTCGCGCGCCTGGGGGTGCGTGGTTTTCTTTATGACAAAACCACACACTGATTTTTCCTGGTGTAGTTGCACGCTCTTCCAAAAACACATCAAAGCTCAGCCGTAAGTGGGTTTGCGTTCGAAACGCTTTGCGCAATTTACGTGCGTGTAAGCAGCCATTTGGGCACGGGTAGTTTCTGCAGGAGCGGTACGGAGGCGGATATGCTGTGTGTACGTGAGGGGAGGCTGCTCCCACTGACTGTAGTTACAACGACCCGTGTTCAACTGACAGCTGTGTGGTATGCATCTGCTCTTCCCTGCGCCGCTTCCCGCCCTTCACGCGGCGGAGATGGAGAGCCGTTGACGCCTGGCTGTCTGTGACTTGCCAGTGGCTCTGCGCTGTGGAGAAGGGAGACATGTTGTTTAAGTGGCTCCCGGTCTCTGTCTGCAGTGACAAGACTCAGAGACCCGGCAGCCTCCCGGGTTTCCGGCTGGCTTTTCCTCCTTTTGCAGCGACTGACCGCAAAACGCCAGGCCTCAAGCGACAATTGTGATCTGCCTCTCGCATGATCTGTGCGAGAACGTTCAGAGATGATTCACACATGTGGCCGGAAAGACGAGACAAAAACCTCACACTGCTAAAAAAAACAGTGACACAGATTCAGGGAGAGGAGGAGAGAGGGAACTAGTTTTCCTTTTGAAACTGGCCTTCTGAGAATGTGTGCCTGGATCCACCGTGTTTTACGCGTGGCCCTATATGTGTGTAGTGACAATCCCAATTTCGTTTGAGGATTTATAAATGGACACACACTATACCCATAAAAAAAGTACTTCCGGTTACACCAAAAAATATAAATATACTCCGTTGAAAATATACTCCGTTTTCAAGCACATCAGACAATGTCAGGGAAATCCCAGGCCTGTGCCATCCTTCCACAGGGGTTGGATGTTGGAGTGATTTTAGAGAGTCATTCATCAGCGTTTATAAGACAGCTGGAAATAAAGTCCACTTCTGTTAAACCACCACTGTCATGGATTGTACTGAAGGTCAATCATCTACTTAGGGACCGAGTGATTTCTAGATTTGCAGCTTGAACGCTGTTCATTTTGAAATTTCGACGAACTGAAATATAAAATAATTTCTCTCCAGAATGAGTGTATGAACTCCTGTAATCCAAGATTATACTGCATGCTGGGGGAGGGTCCTGCAAAAGCCACGGTGCAGGCAACCCGGTCTGAGACCGGGTTGGTGCAGCAGGTGAAATATAAAAAGCGTAATGCCTCATCTTTAGTATAAAACATTAACACAAACCCAAATTGGGTTTACCCTAAAAAAAACACACCAAAGCATGGGTTATACATTATGTCCATTGATAACATCCTGTTGCAGGCCCACGGTTGCTTCATGGGCCTTGCAATTAGACACGGTTGTCAACATGCATGCAATGAGCTTCATCTTAAACTTTTCAAAAGCACCGAGGTCGAGTATATGTCATGTTCTCTCTGTTCGAGTAAATCCGTCCTTTCACCACATCACTTAATATCACTGGGCCCAGAAAAGCCTCACAACACGCCTGCGGGACACCAAGACATTATACCGCACTGCTGTCCCGCCATTTAATAATCCTGCGGTGGCGCACACGCGCGCACACACACTCACACACACACACAGAGACCCACATGATGCTGCAAATAGTCTGCTAGAAAGGAGATGGGTCATTTAATCGAGCCCAGAGGGTTTTTAGCCCGCAGGTATATACAACCTGCCCCAACGCAAAGCATGCGTGTCTTTTTAGTGAGCACTCAGGCGATTAGAAAAGGTGCAGGATCTGGTTTCTCCTCTGCGTGTCCAAGTGGAACACGGACAGGGGAATTGACCACTATGTAAAATCACTGAGGGGTGACCAAGGTGCGAGGCGCGAGAGCTGCAAGGCACACAGTGCGCCTGCAGTACTGGATTATCAGAGGCAATAAAAAACATTTAACCAATGTCAGGCAACCCAACACAAACGTGACTCTTACCTGCAGCATGCACCTGGAGATTCAGAAGTAGGCTATACTCTGATTTTAAACAAAAATATTCTGATTAAGAAAGAGTCTGGAGGAAGAAAACAGATCCGTATGCATGTGCTGCGGCTCACGTCCCAGCCGCTATGTGCTCCTCTCTTGCTCCGCTGCTGTAAAATGATTATCCGGCTGGGTTGTGCACTTTTTAAATCCCGCAAAGTAAATAACAACCGTAGCTGCACGGCGATAATAGCAAGGTACCAAGTTCTTGCTCCAGAAAAGGAGAAAATTGAAACTAAACGCCGCATTTAGACAACCATTTTTGATAAGAGGATAATTGAGGCGACACTGGCGTGTAATTAGGGGGATAATTTATGCTATATCCACTTTTATTTCCACCCTCCCAAAATAAATCCTGTCCACAATCATTACACGCGAATTGTTCTTCATTTTACAGCTGCAATTTGAGCAAAGTGTGGCCGCTAATCAAATAGCTTTTCCTGGTTACTTGATTGCAACCATAATTATTTTCCATCGTCCGTATTATTGGTGGAATCGCTGAATGCAACATTGTGGCAAAAAAAATTTAAAAACACGATCTGAATCCTTGTAAGCGGAAAGTAAATTTTATTCGTATTTACCAATCGAACATTTCAGCCCTCAGAGGGAAACTGTATAATTTACGTATATTGAGGACCCTACAAGGTCTCGGATAAAAGACACTGTCAGTTTATCTCGGTATCCACCCTTCTCTGGGCAAAATAACCTATTGTACCTCAGGCATATTGATATTTGATGTGTCACATGCACTGTATTTTGAATTGTCTGAGGATCCTTAATCATATGGTCAGTAGCCCCAGAAGAACAAACCCGAGCAGTTATTATATAGAGCAGAGGGGGGAGGGGGCTTAAAGAGGGGCTGTTCATTAGGCGACAATATAAATACCACACTGCAAAAAATATTTTTAAATTATATGACAATTATAAGGATAACATGTTTAATTTGTGCATAGAAATCCGCAGGGCTGTGGATCTATTTCCTCTCGTTCTTCCAAAGCAATTCCACCTGTTTCAGAAGATCCCTTGATACAAAACAGATCCCTCCATCAGTGTAAAAGTGGCTCACTTGCAGAAAGAAATATATTTTAATGTGCATTTAATACGACTGGGATTATTCCACATTTGTAAACATGAAGGAATACAAATGGAACTCTTCCATGACTTGTGAAGATACTTTGTTTTATTTGCGGTTAAAGAATCCCTTGTAAATGATTTATTAGGCTTTTTGGTTTGAAACGTGTTTGATATTAAATCGGATATTAACATTCCTATAAACAGGATGTTTGTGTGATGCTTCCCTATATGTAATTAATTCCAGAGGAAAGGAGGAGTTACAAGCAGGAAAAGAGGCGCATATAGAGACATGCTGGCTCATCAGGCTAAATCAATGTGCGCACTATATGTTGCGCGTCGTGCGTAATTTATGGGTTTGGGTAAAAGAAAAAAAAATCGAATAGGCAATTCCAAAAGACCCGCTTTTACGCGAGAAGCTTGTCTGTGGGATTTAGACGTCTTTCCAACCATATATTATTTCCCCCCATAGTTGTGGTGGGAGCTGGTAAGGTGGGTTAACTCCAGCTCAAGTCTCCGTGAGGCGCAGAGCACTGATGACGTTGGGTTGGATGACCAATCGGAAGGCGCTGCCCTTTCGAGACTAACCATTTTACTTGTAGTGTCTGCATCAAGTCTGGAAGCAAGGGCTCAATTTTAACAGAATCCACCTTAAAATCTCTCCCTTACCTTATGCCTACCTTCCGCCACTTTGAGTGAGAATATCACGGGACGAGGGGGAAATAAAGGCGCCGGTGGAAAACCCCGGTGTTAATAGGACAATATCTGTTTCGCGGCGGAGAGGGGAGAGAGACAACAACACAGCGAGGGAGAGAAAACCGATTTGGTCTTGAGAGAGAGGGGGGTGAGTGCTCTCAAGGCAGAAAATTCGATGATGACCATGACTACGATGGCTGACGGTCTGGACGCTCAGGACTCGTCCAAGTCTGCTTTCATGGAGTTTGGGCAGCAGTCGCAGTCGCAGCAGAGCTCCCCGTCGATGGCCGGCGGCCACTACCCGCTGCACTGTCTCCACTCCGGCTCTCACGCTCACCACCAGCACGACAACACCCCGTACCCTGGGACCAACACCTACAACAGGTCTTTACCGTACCCGTACGTGAGCCACCCGCACCACAGCCCTTACCTGCCATCGTATCCGAACAACACGGGAGGACAGACAAGGTTAGACGGCACAGGTAAGAGACCCCCTTTACACCAGCCAGATGGAAAGCGCACCGCGTCCGATCCATCCCCGGCGCACATCAGTGCCATTAGCGCGTATACCGCCCTGGCCCAGATTTGGGATCGAACCGTTCTCCGTGCCAGTGTTGGTGCCATGCCCAGCTCACTGCACGGCCGCTCCAGATTGGGATGCAAGATCTTTCAGCCTCAGATATGCCGAAGACAATCGCGCGTAAATGGCACCGGATAATTCGACACCCAGCCTTTTACCTCCAGCCTCGTGTTGCCGTTCCGTTTAACACTCCCCACAGATCCCACAAAACCTGTTTTAATGCCCGGGGTGTGATCATCACGACCGTGCAATCCTCACCAACTACTCGTAGAAAATTAGGCAGCCCGCACGCCCTGGATGTTGTAATTAGCATTTAATTGACATGTCATTACCAGCAATATCCTAAATATGACAGCGTATGAGGATTGTGGCTGCCACGGCGCGTAAAGCCGATGTGAGATGTCAACGTTTATCAGCCTTGCTTTTTTAATTATTTTAACGCACTTTTATTCGTTGCCTCTAAATGTATCTACGCATCCATCCTACACATATTTCAGTTGATTTGACGCGGTGGTACGAATACATAAGTAGTATGTGCACAACCTGCCTGTGAATAATAATAACTTTGCTTGTTTTTGTTGCAGAGCAGCAGAAAACGACGGTGATTGAAAATGGGGAAATTCGTTTTAATGGAAAAGGCAAGAAGATCCGCAAACCTCGGACAATTTATTCCAGTTTGCAGCTTCAAGCGCTGAACCACCGTTTCCAGCAAACACAGTACCTCGCTTTACCGGAGCGCGCCGAGCTGGCTGCCTCTCTAGGACTCACACAAACCCAGGTATGGGAGGGACACACTCCGCTGTGGCTTTTTACATTATACCATCAATTGTTACACATTTTAGATTGAAATATTTTTATATATACTTTGTTGTATCTGACATTAAATAATTAATTTGATTGTTTTGCAGAAATAGTAAGCCTCCCTGCAGACTATTTACCGATGCGTCATTTTCTAAGTGTATGCTCCCCTCTCGTCCTTCCCCCAACAGGTAAAGATCTGGTTCCAGAATAAGAGGTCAAAGTTCAAGAAGCTGCTCAAGCAAGGCGGCAACC
This sequence comes from Platichthys flesus, assembly GCF_949316205.1. Classification (NCBI taxonomy): domain Eukaryota; kingdom Metazoa; phylum Chordata; class Actinopteri; order Pleuronectiformes; family Pleuronectidae; genus Platichthys; species Platichthys flesus. The sequence continues at coordinate 11,637,731 of NC_084961.1, forward strand.
CGCACGAGAACGACCCCATCCCGGGCTCCATGTCCCTCTCCCCGCGCTCCCCGACCATCCCTCCGATCTGGGACGTCTCGGCCTCTTCCAAAGGTGTAAACATGCCGGCCAACAGCTACATGCCCGGCTACTCTCACTGGTATTCCTCCCCACATCAAGATTCAATGCAGAGATAGGCTGAGGACGGACGACGAGGCATGCAGGAGGGTCGGCGAGCCGTGCGGAGGCCTGGGTATCTCCGCCATGCAGTTTCCAAACGTAGCCTACAATTTGTGTCAGCGCAGAGAATTGGGTGCTGGAGAGGAGACAGAAAATAAAAAAAAAACTCCGCTGCGTCTCGGCTTCAGGATCAACCGCAGCCAAGCCTCGGTGCGGCGACACACACAGGGGGAACTAACTGTTTTTTTCCCAGCGTAACATGGCTGCTCAGTGGACTCGCATATTTGTTATGCTATCATTCATGTCAACATCTGAACGTCAATATACCAAATATTACCAGTGACATTTTTAGCCACTTTTGGGCAAGGACTGCTGACCCTCTCCGTGCGCTGTGACGCACAGAGCCTCTCGCCATGGTGGACTCCTGACTGCTTTTCCCTTTTTGTTTTTGGTTGTTTCTCCAACATGCAAAACCAAGCAAACTGTCTGTCTGTAAATATAATCTGCGAATTCAGTTGTACATACACTTTTTATGTTTTGTCAGATCGAGTAAACCGTGACTCAAAAAAAACCCACAGACGCCTGCTGTTTGCATGATTTCCACTCATTTTAAAACGAGGCCTTTTTATGCTCCATATTGGCCCAACATCACATTAGAACAGGCCCATTTCCTGTCCCCCTGATGTGCACAGGCTGACACGAGACAATGCGAACACAAGGTAATGACAGTGAAAAGCTCATTTCACCGAAGTAAACACCTTAAATAAACCAAAGCGCTCGGTGGCTGATGAAGTATATAGATTTATCAAATGCGCTCCACACCAGAGGAAATTAACTTACCCTGCACCGCTGCTGCCTACATTCACCCCGAAAGGCATTTGCTCCAGGTCCAGCTTATCTCGTCATTTCACCCTCAATTATTAGACGTATTGACAAAATGTTTTCTCCCTTCTCTCCGTCCTAATGCGGGGCGTTAAATGCCAAGCTCCGCGGGATCGATGTGGAACAAAGCAGCCAGCTGCAGTGGCGTTCAATATGAAGGAGATATTTGGGACAATTTGTGGGTTTTTATCCAAGTGAGGCTTTTTTCCCCCTCCATTCTCATAAATGCAGGCATAATTAGGGTAATTTTTGATGTAGCCCGCTGATTACAGCGTTTTTACCGTCAAAGATAATTACCTGTAATTTTCAACCACTTTTAATACTAAAAGGCATCTTTATTTGGATTTGAGGTAGCACAGATGGAACAAAAGAGAAAATTATTCGGTTATTCATATACAAATTGCCGAGACGAGTGAGCGCTCGGGATATTATCTGAAATTACGACGATGAAAAGCTCCATGCAGCTGTCAAATCGCGGATGTCCCACTGGCGCACATTGAGCCTACCTGGGCCCCCCACCCATATCAAGCTCATCCCCATCCCTCCGCAGGGCTGGGGCTCATCTGCTCCTGGGGCCCATGTGCACCCAGATCCTGCAGCCGGGCTGCAGGGGGCCCGGCCCTGCACGTCGAGTAAACAAGCTACATGAGCTCATGATGGAAAGGAGGAAGCTCCGAGAAGTGACAGGTTTCATCATGGTTACACAAAAAGGGAATACAAGTTCGATAAGTTAAATCAAATAAGTTTGAGATGGATGGATGTGGTTGTGGTGGTGTTGCTGAGGTGCAGCAGAGTGACAGAAGACAGATATTGGGGGTGGGGTTGTGAGCTCCATCAGCATCGCGACAGACAGACACACAGACAGAGAGACAGACAGACAGACAGAGAGACAGACATGTCTCGCAGACAGACCTAAAAGCACCAGACGAGATTTAACACATGCAGCATCCACCATATTATCTGTAACACCTAAGAAAATCTAAAATAAGACCCAATGCAAGGTTTTCTCCAACAAATATAAAAAAAGAATCAGACATTAAGACGATGCTGATTTGTTCCAGTCCTCTGTTGGCAGCCCTGACTAATCCTATAAGAACCTAATGAATTTTCAGTCCTGTCCTCCGCCATGATGCATGCATATAATAACCACGGGACAGAGAGATATGAGACTCTGGGCTTACCTTGCCTCCGCTCCCTCTATAACACAGACTAACCAAAAAGCGCTGCACGGTTTTACTGCTGCTGGTTGAATAAGCAAATCCAGGTGGGGAAGTGTTTGCACACCCCGGTAAGCTCTTATATATTGCCTGCAAAATTAGCTGTTATTACTGTCACTGTTTAGTGATGGCGAGCTTGGGAAAAAAAAAGAGCCCTCTGCAATCAAGAACCAAGCGCATCTTTGCAAATTATAGGTAATTGTCAATGTCCAGATTATGATAATGGAGGCCCTAATCCTGAAGAATAATTATTGTGGAGTGTTACAGTTGAAGCTGTCCAGTAAAGCTAACTGTCATTATTTAGACTCGATTTGCAAAACGGGTGGAAAACTAGCTGAGTGGAAAATGTTCGGTTGGAAATAAACGGGGGCTCTCGATATAATGGCACCACTAGTGTGCGTGCGTGCGTGCGTGTGAGAGAGAGAGAGAGAGAGAGAGAGAGGGAGAGATGGATGGATAGAGACGTACAGTAGTGTGTTTGTATGTGTGTGTTTATCAGAGGGATTTTGAGGTTTGTGTGTGCCTCTGTGCACGTGATTGTGCACGCACTGTGAAAAATCTAAATGTCTCAAGTGACCTGCTCTCATTACATTAATGATTATACTGAATATGATTTGGTCTACAACATAAATTAGGCTGAAAACTACAACAAGCCGTTTGGAGGTTTAGCTCGAGAAAAGCAGGTACATAGCCTGCCGTGTTATTGCTGGAAGGTGCGTGCATCTGCGCGTGTGAGAGGGTATATAAAGTGTATTCTTGAGGCATAGGGAGAAGGAAGAGGATTCATGTGTTAGGTGTAAATGGTAACAGTGTGTTGGTCAGACGCACGTATTGTTTTGTTATTGTGTGTGTGTGTGTGTGTGTGTGTGTGTGTGCGTGTAGTATCTCTCAACAGAAAAAAAATCACTTATATGAATTTTGCGGACATGGCTGCGCAAATTCAATTAGGTCTCTCTCCAAACGCGTCCGTTTTCACACAGTGCCACGGTTTGTTTAGCGGTTGTTCAGCGGTGGACGCTGGTAACGCAGTCTGCTAATAACATGGTGAGGTTTCGGAGGATCTCTCTCTCTCTCTCTCCCTCTTTTTCTTTTCTTTTTAACTTCACCCGGAAGGTGGGCTGCGTGCGGCCGGCACTGGCAGAGCTCTGGAGCCGGTCTACCCCCACAGGAATGCGGATTGTCTCAGATCTCCGTGCCGCCCCCCTCGCCTCCTCTCTGCCATTCAAAGCGGCTAATTGCAGGGGAAACAAAGCGAGAAGCGACTGCAGACTGTCTGCTGCAGGAGGAACACATGTTCTGCACAGACCTGCACTAAAAGAACGATCAAGCAAAACAAAAATTATTATTAAAAAATGTACTGATAATATTACTAATAAATAATTTAGGAGGGGGAGGGTGAAGATAGATTGGTGGCAAAATATTAGAAGAATTTATTTATTATTTGGGGTTCATTTATAAATATCAATTATTACATTAATGTCCTGATACAACGCTTCAGATATCACAATAAATCTGATCGCATTAAAATACGTTTGGGAGATCCCTCTACACTGACTTCCACAAACTCCACGAGTCTCAATATTACACGATATAATTATGCTCTGCAAAAATCACAGAAGGAATCCAAACCAGTTAGAGAAGCACCAGAATTCTATTTAAGTGATTAATATGATGGATTTGAAAACTGTGTCACATATCAAATTCATTTTATTTATAATACAAATTTAAAACCTACTGGCTGTTAAATTATTTTCTTCCATTTTAAAATGAAACCTCTTTATGAAGATATGTTTCATTCCCCTTCCAATTAAAACAATTATTAATTTGGTCCACGCAACAGTTTCAGAAATAAAGGGCACAGTTTTAATAAAAAAAAAATAACAAAGCAAAACACAACAAATCACAGAATAAATATAGATGATGACGATTAAACTGCATGAATTGGATTTACATTTGTTTGCCATAGATAATCCATCTCAATACTGAGCAGCTGTGATTGGAAAACGTCACCCGAGGCTCACAAGCACTGTTTATGTCTGCGGGTCCGTGTCGTGATTTTCGGGTGTAAATAAAACTGAGGGTTAGAATAACGAGAGACTGCAGGAGGACGGAGGTTTCAAAGATGCATTGTCCATTTAAACGTTTAATAGTCTTCCAAAAAATGCAATAAATTACATGCACACATTTACACATTTTACACGTTTCTTCTATGACTGTCATCAAATACATTGCATATTCCTCTGAAATCTGAACACGAGTCCCATAGAAGGAGGAGGAGAAAAAAAAGGAGGTTTGAAATGAACAACAGGGTTTTTTTTTTTCAATATAACGTCCCCGCTCCAAGAGCAAGTGAGTGCTGTATCGAGTTAGGGGTCTGCAGGTGGGCGGCCATGGAGCCAGCGGCCGAGGTGTACCACGACCCCGAGTTTTCCAAAAAGTTAGAGGCCGTCGTGTTGATGCTCTGTGGCTGTAGGCTGTGCGGCCTGGAGGGGCCCTGTGTGTCCCAGACGGCCGGCGACTGTGGTGAGTTGCACGCCAGTGGATCGCTGGAGCTGGGGCTGTGCTCGGGTGGAAGCTCCCCGTTTTTCATGATCTTTTTCATTTTGGATCTCCTGTTCTGGAACCAAATCTTCACCTGGAAAGGCAGGGAGAAAAAAAACGCACAACCATTAATGTCTTAAATAGCCAAGAGCAGAAACAACAGATCCAAACGAGGCACGGTGCGTAAAGACGCACGGAAAACTGGATAATTTGATACCATTTAAAAAAGTAGCATTAAAAAGACCTGATTTCATGTTTAGTTATTATCTCACCTGTGTTTGCGTGAGTCCCATCGAAGCAGCCAGCTCGGCTCTCTCCGGCAGCGCCAGGTACTGTGTGTTCTGAAACCGCCTCTGCAGGGCGGCCAGCTGGAAGCTCGAGTAAATAGTCCGGGGCTTCCTCACTTTCTTCGGCTTGCCGTTCACCATCCGCACCTCGGGCTCGCTTATCTCTTTTTCTGTCAAAGGGAGCAAAACATGAATAAGCATGTGCTATACAAGCTCTGTAAATCAAAAGCATGTTTCAGGTTTAAATATCTGGTTTGAAGGGGGGGGGGGTGTAGGTTTTCACTCGTATGCCTTAAAAATAAATCCAAATGTCTAAAACCTAATTGATTGCGGTAATAAAAAAGGCGAAGCTCCTATTTTCTCATGCTCAATAATGGAGTCCACTTTATATTCACTTTGCATATTTTTTGTTGCAGGGAAAAACAAACAATCGGAAATTAAATAGGTAAACAAAAAATGCATGAAAATTACTTTTTACACAGATTTAAAACAATGCAACACGATGACCAAATAATACAATAATAATAATATATCTTTATCGTAATGATAATAGTAATAAAAGGTCTGCAGGCCCTTACCTTGTGGACTCGGCTGGGCTTGGACTCGGCTGTAAGTCCCTGCATACTGGTGGTAGGCGGGTGTCGTGTACGAGCTGTAGTCGGTGTAGGATTTTGTGGAGTAATTTCCAGCGGACGCGTTCACCCCCGGGTACTGGTACTGGTAGGCATTGAGCGGCTTCCCGTACGAGGTGGTGCCCGGCGAGCAGTAGCCGTGCGGGACTCCGCCGGCGGGACTGTAGTAGCCGGAATCCGTGGCGCTGGACTCGGGTAAAGTGGGAGATTCCTGAGACGGGTGGTGCATGGCTGAGAGTTGGAAGGAGCTCTGGAAATCTGCAGGCTTCACACTCGGGATCCTCCGGTCGAATACTCCAGTCATACTTCGTGGGCGAAGGCGTGGGTTTGTTTTGATTTCGTATTTAATTCGCAACGAAAAGGAGGCAGTTGGATCCAAAAAGCGCAGAGCGTGGAGACTAGTGCGCGGGCATCGTCGGAAGGCTCATAGGCCGTCGGGCTCTGGTGAAGACTGCAGCCAGCCCCGCAGCAAGGACTTGGTTAAATCCTAAATCGCGCTCTTACGCACTGCAGGGAGGATCTGGTTCCATTGGCCAAGGCGCGCGCACACACACACACACACGCGCACACAGACACAGCTACACCCAGTTCACTCAGCCAGCTTTCTTATAAGGGGGGGAACCACCCGGGCTATGAGGTTGCATTGTTGTGTTTTTATTCTATCTATCAATGGCAGCAATTAAAGTGTTGGCCGTGTAGCCGCTCCACGTTTTTCAGGGGGATGATTTTTAAGGACAAAACCTCATTACTAAAATTGCCTCCTGCTGGAAGACTGACCAATTATTAAGATTGTCTGCATTATTTGCGCATTTTATTATAAAGACACTCCACGTTCTTGGGAAATAACCTCAAAATAAAAGCATAAAATCAAATGTCACAACCATTTCACTTTGAAGAGAAACATAGCATAAAACCACGTTAAATTGTGCATTGAGATCATTGGTGGCTGTTATATTTATATTTTATAAGTATATTTTAACAGGGACCTAGATTAAAGATGATGGAATATCCGATACAGTCCATTCCTTTAATTATCATTTAGCATTTAACAGTGTTGAATATCCTGTATATGTTTAGTGTAATTTGCATATTCAGTATTATTTAATGTGCTTTGTGCCATATATTCTAATACGAATGAAAATTATACACATCCGACTTTTCTAATTTAATTCAAACCCCTCTTGATCTTTGATTATTGGTGTATAACAGTGTAAATATTGACCTAACTCTGCCGATGGGATCATTAAATATGAATCTTCTCATCTTTAAAAACCCTGCATGTGAGATCAACGCCCGGCCTGAGTCGGACACATTCAGTGGTGAACAGAGCCGACCAGTGGACAAAGTGATGAGCTGCAGCTCCAGCTCACTCCAGGAACAAACCCACAAAGACACATGGTGACAAAAGAAAATAAATGGATGGTGAATCAGAGCTCAGTGTTGAAATATAAGAGCTGAAAGCAAAAGCAATAACAAAATCTAGAATGACACACAGTGGGTGCACATACCTCTGCCAACAGTCTTATAAAACCAAATCTAAATTCACTTTAGCTTTGGTTATTTATTATTCATCAAGAACTATGAATTATTCAGTGTAAAATCAACAAAAAAAACAACCTATTTCACAATGTTACAGAATATGAAAAAAATAACAAGGGTCCGTATTGAAACGTAAGGGTTTCTTCCTGTGTTCATGTCCCACCACTCCCTAGAATTTCACGGAAAGTATTTTTTGTGCAGTCCTGCTAACTAACAGATAAATAAACGTAGAGGAAAACATAATAAGCTGGAGGTGACAACAATCACAAAAAATCTCTCAACCAACACTGGATACATATTATTTTACCTCATGTATTAAAGCATATATTGCCTTTATTAGTAGTAGTAGTAGTATTATCATACACTATATTCCTTACCCAGTGACATAGTAAACAGGAAAAAGAAGCAAGAGTTGAAACATTTTTTTTGAGTGTTATTCAGTTACATTTAGAATGTGTCACAAGCATTCCCTGATCATTCTGTACAGACCGACAGAGATCGAGAAACAAAGGTGTTGCAGGAAGGTAATAAGGCACAGGAGTGGTGCTGCACATTTCATCTGTACAGAATGGTGCTAAAAGACAGTCTACCTGGACGAGTCATCACAGGGACACCATACAGCATTTTCTCACAAGTCGACGTCTGAAAGCAGCACCTGGATAAGCCAGAGCCATTTTGGAAACTGGTGCCATATAATACATCATATTATAATAATAGATAGGGTATAAACTGAGCTACTTGAATGCAAACGCCAGAGTTTTGAGGGAAAAAATGAGAGGAAATTCATGTAAAGAATGATTTACTGTTTGCTGGAAATTACTGTTTGCAGCTGCGTGGCAGAGGCCGGCCAGAGGAGCAAGGTAGCACAGCCCAGATAGATGGTGCCATCAGTAAACATCAGGAGATGCTGGATGCACAAGTCGGTGTGGCCTAGGTGGTAGAGTGGTGGTTCTGCAACAAGAAGGTTGCCGGTTCAAATCCCACTCTTACCCATCTGCATGCCGAAGTGTCCTTGTCCCAAGATACTGAACCCCTAAATGGCCCCTCATAAATGTTGAGTGTAATAATTGTAAGACGCTTTGGACAAAAGCATCAGCTAAATGACATGCAATATGAAAGTCAAAAATTCAGACGTCTGCAACAGGACAACAAACCAAGGCTGACTCCCAACTCCACCATGAACCACCTCATTCTTCTGGAAGTAGAAGAAATAATAAAATATATCTGGGGATGTGAATGAAATTTCATAGGCAAATGTAAAAAAAAAAATTCTTAACATCTAGATTAAGTGTTTGGAATCTTTAATGTCTGTGGTTACAAACTTCTGCCAAAATCTATGTTATTAGTCCTCATACTATAATAATAATGTACTGGTTCTAATTTCAGTTTTACTACTTGAACCAACAGTGAATCTAGCCAAACTTCTCTGGCTTGTTGAACCTTCAGGAAATGTTATATTTGTTTCACATATAAAGTGTGTATATAAATTACCACTAGTAAATAAACTCAGGTGTTAGCAGTTAGCTTACCTTCTCTGTCACCCCGGAAGTACTTCCCCTGTGAGATCACATGAATTCCTTCCTGCGGTGTCCGCTTGTTGACATTTGTTTACCAACTCTGTTTGTCTCATAATACTTCATTAAACTGGAATATTCATGTTCATCACGCGATAAAGCGCCAAACAAGTATTTTCAAGAAGTTTACTGAATCAAGAAAATCGCGCTTTCTCCATTTGAATCGGGGTCGAGGCTGAGAGCGCGCGTCCCGCTTCTGACGTCACGGAGAAGGTCATCCAGCAAGATAGTTCCCCTCCTGTTCACATCTATAGACACACAAACTGAGCGATGTTATATTGTCCAATACGACTGTACACATTTAAAAAATGTGACTTTTATGTAAAGGTTTTGTGTCTCAACATTTGTAATTATTGAAAAGGTGGCATTAACGCAAAGTTTCCCTCGAAAAAAAACCCGTCTGGGCTCGCTTGTCTAACCGGAAGTGACCATAGGCGGAAGTAGGTGGTAGGGAAGCCTCTTGCCGTGCATGGCCCTCTCACTGCTGTTTTGTGTGTTGGGGGGATGGGGCCGAGCAGAGGATGAGAGTCTCCACACATTTACCACTTCGCTAACTAAATATCTTTCTTTCCGAGCCGGCTTTCCTCCATCCGCTCCGTGTACATCAACACCCCTTCGACCACGCATGAGTTTCGGTGGGATTCGGCCAAAATAAAGTGGAGTATCCGCACGTCCACGACTCACGCTCGGAAAAAGTCGACAAAATGTATTCCTCTCCCGGAGGTAAGTGCTACGGCTAATGTTAGCATCGGCTAATTGATGCCGCTAGCTAAAGAAAAAAAGAACCGACTCGCTAGTTGTAGCGCCTTTGCTGCCACATTGCAGCGACTCGTTGCGGAAAGACAGACCCCCGGTCCCGTCTCACTGCCGTTTATCACCAGAGTCGAGCGATCCCCGTGATTAAGAACATCTCGTTCCCAGTCTTTAAGTGGAGGCATTAGGAGGAGAGGTAATCTTAGCTAGCGTGCAGCCACAACGAGCCGCTGTTAGCCGAGCTAGCTTCAGCGGCGCCTCGTTTCGGCAACTTGCTGTTAGCTTTCAGATGTTGTCTCGGGAGGTGCGATCGAGTGGTTTATATCGTGTGGGTAAATCGCACGATTACACACAGATCGCGGCGAGATCATCTCAACGCTAAGCAGAAAGGGTAGCCTGCGATAATGCTATCTAATCTCACCAATCTTAGCAATGGTTGGCTAGCACTATCCCCTTATGGGAGGCAGATGTAGCTGTGTTGACATTGTTTATGCCCACGGAATGAACACTTAAACAAATCTCCCTGTTGATGTGTCACAGACAGTGTGACATTAACATATTAAGGACATCGCCTCGGGTTAGACACAGTTATAGTTCAACACCTGACAAGCAGACTAGGATAGATTACTGCAACATTCCTTGATCAAAGATGGTTTCCATTATTATTCTACAGCTCAAAGAGCACACTGTATTTGTGTTACATTTAGTTCATATTGTAGTGTTTGTTTGCTTTGTCACAGAAGGCTTCTTTCTTGTTGCCTTAGTGAGCTGAAGTATGAATTCACATCCAGCACCAGTCTCTTCCCAGGAGAACGGGTGGTTTCAGGCAGATGGGCAGCTTGCACCATCCCTCCTGTGTGTATATTGATAAGGGTGTCTGTAAAAGTCGCCCCTGATTGTGGATGGAGGCGTTCTGGAAGCGATAAGCGAGCTAGACATATACTGAGACGAAGCTAGTGTTTGCCATGGAGACATACAAGTAAAGATGAGTGGCAATCTCCACTTATGGCCACCAGCTACATTAAATTACCAACGATTTCTACATGTCTGTCCTGTTGATAAGTGACTCAAATGTTCATGTTCCCTCCCCTGTATGTGTCACGACAGTGTGTATTAGACCAAATGGTTTTTTTGTGTCTGCAATCATAACATGTCATTTTTGTCCCCTGTAGCTACCGAGATGACCGAGGCCCCCCGTTCCTCCGGGTCATTAAGCTCCGGTAAGCGCTTCCCATATTTGGGCCATAAAGCCTTAAACTGGTCTCTGCTGTCGGCCAGTTTAAGTGGCCAACTGTATTATGCTTTTTTCTGACCCTTCTATTGTCACAATCATTCTCATTCAAAGTACATTTTAACTGTCTTGCCGAATATTGAAATTGACCAGGAAATAGTACACAGGTAATGTGGTGCCACAGATGAGATTCTAAGGGCGACGGCGTAGTTTGAGATTGACAATTTCCATTTAAACGCACCCCATTTTGTGCACTGAATAGCAGTGCGCTTTTACACACTAAAGAACATTCAATAAAGGCTACCATATATTATTAGGTTTTATGGGTGTTATTGTGCGTGAATGAACAGAGCTGTAGCACAAAGATAAGGCACTGAGGGGAATGGATAGAGCGCTCTCCCTCTGTCTGACCGTAGCATCTGAAGTTGAAGTAATGGAGCTTCTTGGTTCAGCATGTTGACCAATGAAGAACGCTTATAACATCTTGTGCAGGTTGACATCTCAAAATGTCCCTAATGTTTTATAAAGGAACAGGCTGCCTTTAAATTTGCTGGTGGGAAAGTTCACAAACTCACATATCTTATCAATAGCAAGAGTTTTTCCAGCCCCATCAAAAGCTTAATATTCACTGAAAGAAATGTATCTTGGATACAGTTCAACAAAACCGCAAATTACATCCCACAAATTGATCACATAGTTGCATACATATATATTTTGCATATATCTTGGATTATTTCATCCAGGTAGCCAATAAAAAGAAGAATAGACATTTATTTCTTCTCTACATGTCTCCCATAAACTTTTTCTGTTAAGATCGGTTGAAAAACACAATTGTTATTTGTGGTATCTGTTCGTGAACCATTTCGGTTACATTTGTGAGCATAGATGTTATTTATGATATAAATAAATATTGGACACTGGTTTAAATATTGTGGTAAATTTCTAATCTGTCAATTGATGTCAACCTTCTAGAGCCCCCATCTTCACCGGTGCCAGAATATGTGTTCAAGCCACCATCACGGCCCGACTTTGGCACCATGGGCAGGACAATCAAGCTCCAGGCCAACTTCTTTGAGATGGAAATCCCCAAACTGGAGGTCTACCATTATGACATCGACATCAAGCCCGAGAAATGCCCCAGGAGGGTCAATCGGTATATACACACACCTGTAGTCCTTTATCACCTGCATCCATGTTGGAATGTTTTCGGTACTGTGGTAATTTATTTGTTTCATTTTGTTTCCAGTGAAATTGTGGAGCACATGGTCCAGCACTTTAAAACACAGATCTTTGGTGATCGAAAGCCAGTGTATGATGGGAGGAAGAATCTCTACACAGCGATGCCCTTACCCATAGGCAGAGACAAAGTATGTATTCACCAGTACAACCAGCACTAAAATCTTCACCTTTTTGACGAATTTCATGAAAATCAGTGAAAAAATTATGTCTAATTATCTTCTTTCCCTTCTAACACACAGGTCGAGCTCGAAGTGACCATTCCTGGTGAGGGCAAGGACCGCAGCTTCAAAGTATCCATCAAGTGGATGTCCTGCGTTAGTCTGCAAGCTCTGCACGAGGCACTGGCAGGGCGGCTTCCCAGCGTCCCTTTTGAGACCATTCAAGCCTTGGATGTGGTCATGAGGCATTTGCCCTCAATGAGGTGGGTCTTAGACTATTGGATCTTGTTTCAAATATAAGTGATGTGTTGTCGTTATAGGTTAATAGCACAATTATCTTACTATAGGCAGAGATAGTTAGCATGACATTATTTTTTTCGGTGTCTTTAGTAGGTGGCATTCTTTCAACCTGTTCATCTAATAGCTTCTGTTTCTCTTAACGTGTCATTTGTCTGTTAAAGGTATACCCCAGTGGGCCGTTCTTTCTTCACCCCATCAGAGGGATGTTCGAACCCCCTCGGTGGTGGCCGAGAGGTGTGGTTTGGTTTCCATCAGTCTGTCAGGCCTTCCCTCTGGAAAATGATGCTCAACATTGATGGTAATTTTCAAGTCGCTCCCGCAGTGCTTGTGTGAAGTAATGGCGTTTCTGTGAATCTCACCTCTGTGTCCTTGTTTTGCTTCCAGTTTCGGCCACTGCATTCTACAAAGCCCAGCCTGTAATTGAGTTCATGTGTGAGGTCTTGGATTTCAAAAGCATTGAAGAACAACAGAAGCCCTTAACGGACTCTCAACGAGTCAAATTTACAAAGGAAATCAAAGGTAAGTAACGTTGTGTTCACTGAGCAATGACTCTGTTTGACAGTCTTTATTTTGTAGGGTTTCCTAAGTGAAGTGTCTTTCAAATCAAGAGTAGGATAGTCAGAAGTAGTAGTCAAAACCATGTAAATGGCTGAAACAAGTATGGTCCTATGTTTGTCATTTACATGTTTTTCTGTTTCTGTTGTCACAAAGTGGCACAAGAGGGAAATAGTGACGTAAATGAAACAATGAAGACGACATGTTCACCAGCTTTTTCAAAGATATTCCGTTCTTGTCTTCTAAAATCCTGATTATATAACTGCAACATCTTCTGACAAAATCCCCATAGACAAAGCTGGGGGCTGTACTGTCATTTCAGTCTCATTTATATACCAAACGATGAGTCATAGTTACAAAGTTAAAATCTCATGCAGGTCTTTGTCAGCAGTTATGAGGTCAATTAAATCAGATGCCTAGGGAGGTGTACCTTTGTAGGTAACCTTGCATTTGTGGGGCAATACTGGAGACTTGCTCTGGAATGTAGCTAAGGTCTTTCCAAGAAGTCTCTAGATTTAGCTCTGAAAATTTGGCAAATGTTGCGGCAAAGGTGCTAAACTGGCCGCATTGCCAATGAACGTCCCCCCCGGTCAACGTAATATAAACTGTGTCCACCAATTAATTTTGAAGGATCAACGGACAGTGGGGGAATTTCCAACTCTCGTCTCCTCTGTCCAGGTCTGAAGGTGGAGATCACTCACTGTGGGCAGATGAAGAGGAAGTACAGAGTGTGCAACGTGACCAGAAGACCTGCCAGCCACCAAACGTAAGAATTCAGTGTTGTTACACAAAATGTCAAATGCACATTGATGAAGGAATGTGTCCTAACACATTGATTACAGGTGATAGAATTCTCTCACTATGAAAAGCTGCTGCTTAGTGATATTGAGTGTTTCATTTGTTTATTCCCATAGGTTCCCTCTGCAGCAAGAGAACGGCCAAACTATTGAATGCACAGTAGCACAGTACTTCAAAGATAAGTACAAGCTCATCTTGCGATACCCCCACCTCCCATGTCTACAGGTGGGACAGGAGCAGAAGCACACCTACCTACCTCTAGAGGTAAATATCAACGTCTTGTGCTCACAATATTTGCTTCTACAAGAGTGCCCTGATTCACATTTTGTGTTTTGCTTTGTGCGTCCTCTCCAGGTGTGTAACATAGTGGCAGGACAGCGCTGCATAAAAAAACTGACAGACAATCAAACATCCACTATGATCCGCGCCACAGCCCGATCTGCACCGGACCGTCAGGACGAGATTAGTAAACTGGTGAGTCATTGGGAGATAAATGTTTACTAAATGCAAAACAAAATAGTTTTCCCCAGGTTTGACACTGTTTATGTATCAGTTTGACACGGTAAACAGTAGACATGTTGACACTGTGCTGTTGGATGCCAGGATTCATTGATAGTGGTTACCTGGTAATTTGGGGCCTGTAGCTAAAAAAAAACAGTCAGGGAGATAAAATAACAAACTTTATGAAAACATGACCCCAAATAACCACAAACAACAAATGCTTGTAAAATCAATGGTTGTAGCCGGTCCACTGACACATGACTCCATACCAGAGAACCTTGAAACATGCACATGTGACAGCTGCTGCTCAACAAATAGTCCTGCCAACCAGCTGTCGGTATTCCTGTCTGTCAGGACCAGGGCTTCAGACTAACGTTTTACATTGGTCGCACCCGTGTGCCTAACCTTTTCAGTTAGGGGCGCCAGCAGCATTCTTAGTTCAACAAATATCTGTAGTAGCACAAACAAGGCATAAATGTGACTTGTTTTTTTACCAAACTTTTGAAGAAAATTAATTTCTTATCTGAAATGTTAATTTAGTTGGCAGTCTTTCTGATGAGGCGTAAAGGTAATAAAAATCCATGGGTCATTTTTCTTTCAGATGAGAAGTGCCAATTTCAACACCGACCCTTACGTTCGCGAGTTCGGAGTGATGGTGAGAGACGAGATGACCGAAGTGAACGGCCGCGTCCTGCAGGCCCCCTCTATTCTGTATGGAGGCAGGGTACGTGGAGCAGCCGCTGATGTACTATTCAAGCATTTAATTTCACACAGCTCATACATTGATATTAAGTTACATTTCTAACCTCGTCGGCCGGACAGTTGATTGGCTCTAATGCGGCTGCTGTTCTTACTATTTGCAGAACAAAGCAATAGCCACACCTATCCAGGGAGTATGGGACATGAGGAACAAGCAGTTCCACACTGGCATCGAGATCAAAGTGTGGGCCATCGCCTGCTTCGCACCACAGAGACAATGTACTGAACTCCTGCTCAAGTAAGTGACATGCATAGAGTGCATCTTCCCCAGCATACAGCTGCTCTTTGCTGGCTATTCAACAGGTGTGAGCATAGCTTGATTTTCAAACGTTGCAGCGCAGAAAGGGCAATGAGGTTGTCTTATTTGATTTGCTTCTGTTTTAAGAGCACACGTTGAGTATGTACAGCTGTGCCATGCGTAAGCCAGGCTTTATCCTTTGCTTTTATGTGCGTAAGTGTATGGTAGAGTTTGTTACAAGCTTCATCATGTTCGAGGCCAAATATAGTGCAAAGAAAGACTGGTAGTTTTTTCTAGGTTTCAGATTATCGTCTCATGTTTACAGCCGTGCAGGCTCCACATTGTGCTCTGGAGTCCCTGAACTGCTCTTGATTTTGCTGTGACGTGGCTCCGTCTTTTGTCTGAACGGATAAACAATAAACAAGTTCCTCATCTGCCTCAGAGCCTTCACAGATCAGCTGAGGAAGATCTCCAGGGATGCAGGGATGCCCATCCAGGGTCAGCCTTGCTTCTGTAAGTACGCCCAGGGAGCGGACAGCGTGGAGCCCATGTTCAGGCACCTCAAGTACACCTACCAGGGCCTCCAGCTGGTCGTGGTTATCCTGCCAGGGAAGACGCCTGTCTATGGTGAGGAGTGGACTTCTACTACTACTGTTTGACGTTATTAGTAAAATATGTTTTCTTTGCGGACAATCTGCCTATTCTACAAATTATCATTTCCAACAGTTAGGGCTGATAACAGTAAGATAACTGTATACATTGAATATAAACAGTATTTGTCTGAATAATGAGTCAAAGATGGCATGCAAATTAGGTAGTTATAAAAGTATTTGTGGTATTAGTGTCATGCTGATTAAAATCACAAACTCTAGTACATTTTATGGCAAGGTAAGTCTTGCACAAACTAAATCAGTGAGTTGTATTTGAAGCTTTGATAGTTGCTCTGGTGAATCCAAACCTGGCTTCTGAATCAGAGCCTGCTGAGTAGATTTAACTGCTTCTATTTTTTTGCTTTAGGAGATAACCACGAGGAAAAAAGGGTTAAATCAGCCACATTCTCTCTGTGGTCCTCCCCATCTGCTCTCATGTTCCCTTCCCAGTCATTAAAACATCAGTAAACCTGTTTCATATGTGCACAGCAGCCTAATTAAACCACTCATGTCGTCTGAAAGTACTCAACTGCTGTGATTGGTCAGTGTAGCTGTGTGCACTTGATCAAGTTGGTTAAGTGACACCCTTTATTTGTTTTTGTGTCGTAGCTGAAGTGAAACGTGTCGGGGACACGGTACTCGGCATGGCCACGCAGTGTGTGCAGGTGAAGAATGTTCAGAAGACAACACCTCAGACTCTCTCCAACCTCTGTCTGAAGATCAATGTGAAGCTGGGTGGCGTCAATAACATCCTGCTCCCACAGGGCAGGTTAGTGGACATACTACTACACTCCAATTGAAATCCTGACAGTAAAACGATGAAGCCCACATGAGTGTCACAACCCAAATGTTTGTTTTTTTCCCGTTGCCCCTGTGTCTGCACTGTGTATCTGCTCCAGGCCGTTGGTGTTCCAGCAGCCAGTAATCTTCCTCGGTGCAGATGTGACTCATCCGCCTGCGGGAGATGGAAAAAAGCCTTCAATCGCTGCCGTGAGTAACATTACAACACGACCGGAACAGAGTAGCTTCAAAAAAAGTGAGCTGTAATATCATTGTAGCTGAAAATAGAGAGAATAACCAACCATCCCTGCAACTGTGGTGCTTCTTTCAGCTCATTGCATTAGTTTAATGGTCACCACATTTACTTAAAGGTTGAGTTTCAGTTTCAGTCGCTGTATGTTTCAAGCAAGAATCCACTGCTGAGCTCAAAGTTGAAACACACCCCTGCACAGTGACACGAAATTAAGCTTCTGAATATTTGACTAGTTGCCAGAAACAATGTTGTCAAATCAAAGTTGGATTTGAAAGTAGGCATCTTTTCCCTTAAACTTCCGCCATCACGACTACATAAGCACTTATAAGCACAGGACCCGAGACCTAAGAAATCATCATCCAACCATATTATTGTCTGCAAATAAATTCCCCAGCCAACAAGAGTTGTTAAAGTAATGAAAACGTATCACTCTTTAATTTCTGACTTCGTATTTTCATTTCGTTTACATTTTTATTGTGGATAACTTTGATGTTTATCTAAGGATATCTGCTCTTCCTCTTCAGGTTGTTGGTAGTATGGATGCTCACCCGAGCAGATACTGTGCCACTGTCCGGGTGCAGCAGCACCGACAGGACATCATCCAGGACTTGGCCACCATGGTGAGGGAGCTTCTCATTCAGTTCTACAAGTCCACCCGCTTCAAGCCCACCAGGATCATCTACTACCGCGATGGCATTTCTGAGGGCCAATTTAACCAGGTGGCGTGCACAGTGAGGATGTTCTTAAAATTCTAAGCAAATTTGTGTTACTCATTTCTTCCAAATCCACTCCATTTCAACTTCTTAATCCTCAAAATATTCTTGAATTGCACTTCTGCAGGTTCTTCAGCATGAACTGCTGGCAATCCGTGAGGCCTGCATCAAACTAGAAAAGGACTACCAGCCCGGCATCACCTTTGTTGTTGTGCAAAAGAGACACCACACAAGACTGTTCTGTATGGACAGAAATGAGAGGGTCAGTATTGCATCATTGAAATTAATATGACTATCGATTGTTTCATTGCCTAGCTCGGAAATAAGACAGAGCCGACTGCAACTGTGTTGTAATTTGTCTTGGTACTGAGGCATTAACACATTTTTTGGTGTATTTCTGCAGGTTGGGAAGAGCGGCAACATCCCTGCAGGCACAACGGTGGATACGAAAATTACTCACCCATCCGAGTTTGACTTCTACCTTTGCAGTCACGCTGGAATTCAGGTACAAATAGTATTTGGATCACGTGGAACTGAATCACCAAGTGAAGCATGGCATGTTTCTCAGAGTTACTTCAGAAAAAAGGACAACAAATTTAGGTTAACAATTATTCATAGCTCAATGGGTTTTTGCTCAACACCTGTCATTCATTGTGTCTCCTTTCAGGGCACCAGCCGGCCGTCTCACTACCACGTGCTCTGGGACGACAACCACTTCACTGCAGATGAACTGCAGGTTCTCACCTACCAGCTTTGCCACACTTACGTGCGCTGCACCCGGTCCGTTTCCATCCCAGCACCAGCCTACTACGCCCATTTGGTGGCTTTCAGGGCTCGCTATCACCTGGTGGACAAAGAGCACGACAGGTAAGAATTCAATGGGATTCGCTGTGTTGTGAACCTTGTCTGTAAACCTCACACAATGGACGTGGAGGATTTTAATTTTCAACTTTTCCCAATTTCAGTGCTGAAGGAAGTCATACCTCAGGCCAGAGCAATGGGCGCGACCAGCAAGCCTTGGCTAAGGCCGTTCAGATCCACCAGGACACGCTGCGCACCATGTACTTTGCCTGAGAGCACACAACCCCCGGGTGGCGTGGGTGAGACTGATGGAACACACTACCATAATCCCCCTGCTGTCTCGCTGTCGGCTCTAGATAACATCACAGTGGTTTTACATCGTGATCTTCCTACTTAACAAACCTGTCAGCTGCCCATACACATCTACAATTGTACTTGAGCCCCTAGCCCACCCAAACCAAGCCAGCTATTAGATTACGAGGCAAAAGAATCCCTCTTCCACGGGGGTTGAGTCAGAGGAGGTTCATGTTACATGTCGTGACATGTTGTGCATTCGTGTGTTTGTACTTGTTGTAGGGGAATATGTTGCAAAGCCTGAGAGGAAGAGGAAAAGTTTTTACACTGATGGGTGGAATCTACCATTTCTAAACAAGTGGGAACTAACATTTTACATGGGGGAGGTTTCTAATTAAGCTGTTCACCCTCCTCCTGTCTTTTATTGTTTGTCATGGTCTTGGTGCTCGAAGGGCGAAGGAGGCGTCAAAAAGACGAGGGGTCCCGTTCACTGTTTATATGCCTGATGTTTCGCTCCTCTGACAAACATTATTTATCAGCCAATCAAAGCAAAGTGCACTGACCAGAGTGGGTACTTAACCTGGACAAAAGTACTTAATATATTGAGGATGTGTGTGATTTTTCACATAGGACACTATGTGATGAAAAGTGCCATTTAAGACCACCTTTCTATCGTCATTTCTATGTAAAATACTATTGATATAATTGTCCCACATCTGCTGGGTTTTCAGTATTTGTCCTTGATTGACCTTGACGACCATTTCACGCCAAATCTGGTGACAACTAACGGATTCCTTGAGTCAGATTTGTTTTCAAACCTCGAACCAACAGTTCATTCTAGATGGGGTGGCTTTTAGTGTTCAGATTTAAAGTGCAGCAATTTTATCCTCCGGAACTGACAGAGTTGCACCAGTAATTCCCATAGGAGAACTAGTGTATTGGGACTGGATCCCAGCAAGGACTCCTTTCTAATGTACTCTGAGCCATGTTGATATAACCACACACACACGATGTAGAAATCAACATAGAAGGGATCTTGATGAAATCAGTTTTCCTTCCTTCCGTTTTTACAGTCTATTTTAATTTCAATCATTTTATTTTGTAATGATGTAATCTGCATGTAGCTGACTCATCTTTTTAGACATATAGGCATTCGTGACAATTGTTCCTTTCTCCCACTTGTACACATGAACCCTTCTTCGGCAGAACAAGCGTTTTCTGCGGTGTCTTTGTCAGAGCAACGTTTGCGTGGCGTATCGATATCCGGGCGTACGGTACAGTGGAGTGAAAGCTGAGTTTAACCGATTGAAATTTCCTTTAAAAAAAACAACCTCTTGAATTATAGTGTTTGCTCCGGGAAACGGGAGCAGTCGTCGCACAAAAGCTTGGGTTTTATGCAAATGACTTTTTGTGAGTCTTTATACTATATATAGTAATGTTGGTAATAAGGTATATTTTGAATAAGCTTTCAGTGAAGGCTGCTGAAAATACTATAAAGATTTTTGTTAAGGTGACTGGCCCACATGTAGTCTAAATTAACACTGTCTATTTGTATACAGATTTTAAATGCAAATATCCTCTTGCCTTTTGGAGACTGTTACAGTCTTGTTAACAATTCTAGACATTTCCTAAAACCCCACCTAAGTTTTACTACTAAGTTAAGCTGGCGAATGTTCACAAAGCCCTGATCAGAGGCAAGTAGTCTATTTTCTAACTATGCATCATTTTTAACCAAGAGATTTAACAGTGGGTTATCTCACTGGAATTTAGGTCATTTATAGAGGTAGATAATCAGGGCCTTTCTTTTGTTATCGTAGTTTTTTTAGCATGTCGCATTTAGTAGCGTTTCTTAGTGCTTATCAGCATCTTCATGCCTTTCTAACGGGATGAAGTATTTATGTGGTTGTTTGTAACATTGTAGATTTTATAACCTTTAAAAAGAAAAAAAATGTGGGTGTATCCTTTGTAACACGCGATCTTTCTTAGCCAAACAAGATTACAAACTTTTACATGATTTAATAATCGAAAAAAAAAAGACATGGAAGCACAACAAGACATGTTGACCTCTGGGTGCTAGAAGTTTTCACTGTAAACCACCTTTTAAAATCCTCACTGGATTTGGTCCACAGAGCTTTTTTCTTCGTACGCTAAAGGAAGCTTCATCATTTCGAGGGTCTTCTCTTCTCTCTCAAATTGACGACCTCTCCCTCTGAACTCATCACCCGCGAAAGCAACTAGAGAAGCCGACTGACTGTGTTTGTGGGGCATTCTAAAAGAGAAAAAGAAAAATCACCTACTTGATATTTACTGTTATGATGTCAATATTGTTCTTATGGGTGCTGGTCTCACAACATGTAGATTCGGATGCACTTTTGATAGCAGAACGTTGGTATGGCTTCTATAGATGTGGGTCCTCGATCCAAGCAGGAGACTCGGCCATACCGTGTGACACTGGCGTAATTGTATGGAAATGGCCGTGTGTTCTACCTCTTGTTACCTGTTTTAAGTGTTATGGTAACATCACAACACTGGCCATTTCTGTATAATTACCCCTGCTATCTCTCTACTTGGCATTGTTTGAGTCTTGCATTTACAGTAGAGGTTCAGAAGGCTTGGCGTGCGTGACGTCCAGCGTGCTTTTCTTAGTTTGTCCTTGTGATTTTTAGTAGTTTTACTCAAACTGATAAGAGAGAATGTCTTTTTTCTTTCCTTTCTAGTGGTTTTGAGCGTCTAGCTGCACGACCAAATCCTTGAAGTGTGTTTTGTATTCACACACAGCTTTTCCCTGCATTTGTTCCTTTAATTCTATGCACCAAGGAAAAGACGGACATTTGCACGACACATGCGTTTTTTTTCCCACTAGAGAAGTGTGACAGCGAGTGCAGAGCTCCCACCGGGTGTGGTCACTGCGGTCGTAGACAAATTGACGAACGGCACCACTCGGGTTCATTTACAGACTGTTAACTAAAATAGTTTGAGAGCTCAAAAGAAATGAGAAAACAGCTGAGAAATTCCTGTTAATAGATGTTTGTAGCGCAGCGAGGTCAATCTGATCAGGTCAAATTCCCCACAGAACATTTACTAATTTGCACATTAACCTAATTAAAGTACAGTTAAGTACAAAGCTCTGCATTCTGTAACGTGAATGTCCTCTTCTCTGTGTGAATGCCGGCCTTTACGATGCTCCCCCGAACATCCACGTGAGTTGATGTACTTGAATGTTCAGTCTCTCTAAGGGATGCCTGGGTGTTAGAGTTCAAGTTGCCGTTGGTCGTCCTCAAGAAGATGCCCGAGTGACATGTTGACCACAATAATAACGGGTGTCCCCCAAACATTTTTTTCGCTAATTCCAAACATCAAGATGTCATTTAGGAGACGTGTTTACTTGTCATTGCTTCTTCTGTTTGTTTGTTGTTTTTGTGGGTTTTTCTAGTTACCGATACCAGCACCTTAAAATACCAGATGACAATGGCATTGCTTCTTCTTTTTTTTTCTGGAGATAAAACTCAAAACATTTGACAAATGTTGTTTTTGCACTAAACAAGAATGGACTTTGTACCTGTCGCAGCATTATGACTATTATCAGGTGGCGCAATGGCAGACATTATTTTTCCCTCCTTTTTCTTTTGTTGGTCAGAAAGCAGCAGTTGGCGTTGGTGGCTTTTCAAAATGGAAGATGCACAGAGCCTCAAATATGTGCGCTCGTCTAGCCGACCAGCATTTAGCATGTAATCTTAAAACAAACAAAAAATCCTGATGCCTTTTAAATGTTAACGAGAGAGTGAAACTTTGTAGTCGCGTGGGATGCATACTGATGTGGGTGAAAGGTGCTTCACGCAGAAACAATCGTGACAGGATGAGTTGAAAATCACCAGTTGTGGATGATGCCGTTTGTCGGAGACGCGATACCAAAGTGCTGTGCGATGAGTAAAGTGCAGGAAGACGTCAGTGTGCATAGGAAAGCATACTGAAACCAGCCATGTCGGACATATCGATATTCAGAAGAGGCTTTATACCTTTTTCATCAATCTGCCTGATCATGAGCTAAATGGAGAATGTGTTTGAAGTAGGGATGTCACGATACCTAACATCGTAGCTGTCGGTAGTGATACCATGACATTTCCACGATTTCCAGATTGCTAATTCGATACCACTGCAACAGAACAATAAATATCATTGACCTCATCAAAACACTCCTTTTATTTAATATATTTGAACAAGCAAAAAAACTGTGGTTATGTAGCCTTCAAGTTATAAATAAAAAGAGAAGACTTATAACATTATAAAGCAGAACACTGGCATATAGGAAAATAACACGCCTATATACTCGAGTGTGCCTGCCCCGATCACGAGGCAGCAGCCGCAACATCCGGTTCTGTTAAATAAAAAAGTACCGTGACACTTTAGGCATCGACTTGATACCGAAGTATCGGTTCTCTTGACATCCCTAGTTTGAAGAAACAAATACACCAGCCTGGATGAATGTGGCACTGCTCCCTCAGTAAAACTGTGCCCACGGTGCTTAGGTGTCCATATTACCTGCAATGGGATCCATCATTGTTAGACAACACTTTTTCTTTATCAGACACGTCAATTGAATGCACACCTCGACCTCAGTTCACCTGTTTTTCCGTTATCTGGAGGGGACAGAACCATTACAAAGCAGGTTCTACAAATGACTGATTTGTAAATAACACAGTATATCGTAAGATATTTTCACAGATGTTTGAAATGTAGGGTTGAAACAGTGATCAGCCTGTTAACTGACTGGCTTTTGAATAGTTTTTGGAATTGAAAAATAGCTTGAATTCAAATGATGCGACGACTTAGACACAAGTTTGTTCCGAACCCTTTCCCCTCGGTGTACTAACGTCTTTCCTCCGAACCCGTTTCCTGTAGAGAAACTATCGCTGACATAAAGAAACCTCTTGTAGAGTCAGACCTATTTTCCTAGCTCCAAATAATAACTATGAATGTACCTAGAGCCCTGCGTGGTTTGTAATATTGTATGGGCGATCCATCCAGTCAATTTATGGTCATGTTTGCTTCCCGTGTACAACCTTTTCTTTTCTCTCTTCGTTTTAACTTATAGGCTTTAACAGTTGCAGAAAGTATTATGTTTTCTTTAATATTTCATTAATTCGCAGCTCATATAATATATCTTCTCACTGTGAGACCTAGAAGTCTGCAGTTGTCCTTGTCTGGGCGTCGGCTGCTGTATCTTCTAGGAGGCGCAAGTTGTCTCGCTGGTGCAGAGGGGGGGGCATCTTTCCCGTGCTTTAGTGGTGCTGTAACATACGAGCCGTGTGCGTATATACGATTGTTGCTTTCGTGTGGGATCTTGTTTGCCGTTGAATTTTTTTTGTCTTCTACTTCTTTCTGTCTGAGCGGAGCTATCATGTACAAATCGTGTAAAATCCTCCCACCGGAGTTTGAGTCACTAACTAATTAGCGCAGTGCCACCTTGTTTATTCTTTCCGTACTTTGGTTGATTGTATTATTTCCCGTTTTTTTTAATCCCACATTTAACGACAGCTTTACGTGGCGGTCTGTTGGTTTCAGCCGAGCTTCTTCTCCCGTTCCTTTGCCTAGATTAACCTTTTCAAAGCATCACCTTGTCCATGAGTGTGTATCATGCCAATGTCCATCCAGTTAGCCGCAGCCGTGTGACGCCAGTTTGGTATCGAGGTTTGTCCGATACTCTGTTGTTGTTGTGTTTTTTTTTTTTAGCTACAAGTCCGAATTATTAAGTATAAATTCAAATGGGTTTCTAGCAGTCCTGAAGAAACGACCTCTCACGTCCACCACATGCAGCTCCTTGAGCACACAGAGCTTGAGCCTCTTTGTCTTTTTATTCTACCAGAGCCTTGAAACTCGTATGCAGCTCATTTCTGCTCAGTGTGATGACAAATATACGCTGAAGCTGAATTTTAAATCACATTTTAACAAGTTAATACACAATTACATCCTTCAGACCCCTTCCACCTTTCGGCACCTGACAAAGATGGTGGGCGCTCTTGAGTCAACTGAGCCGGGATGTGACCAAGCTGCACGTGGTGGACATCAGGGGTCTCGCTCGGGGCTGCAGTGAATCTGACCTCAACCTTGAGAACTGCTACCAGGCTTCACCAAACCAAACCAATGCCATCCAGTTGATTTACACGCAGCCAATCATGCAAGACTTACTGGCAACGCATTTTTGTTTTGTTCCTTTCAAAGCAT
The DNA here is from genome assembly GCF_949316205.1 of Platichthys flesus. NCBI lineage: Eukaryota > Metazoa > Chordata > Actinopteri > Pleuronectiformes > Pleuronectidae > Platichthys > Platichthys flesus. The sequence goes on from NC_084961.1 coordinate 11,662,807, forward strand.
TTCTTGTCCTCAGAATGGCTTGGCTTTATATTTACCAACTTGGAAGAAAAAAAAAACTACCTCAGAGCAGTGTCAGGTGCTAGCTGAATATCCCCAATTTTTAACCGCGGCAATGAAATCGAAAATTGTAGTGACCAAACCAATACAAGCCAATATCTCGTGAGAGCACTGTTCTTCTCTTGAACCTCGACTGGTCGGTTGCTTCAGAGACACGTTAGGGGACCAAATCTTTGCAATCGGGAGTCTCGTCATTTCAGTTTAGTCCTTTTGTTTTTCAACTGGCAGCCACAGGAAATATACAAGCACAAATGAGGATTCATACATGTTGTGAAACAAACTATAGGCTCGACTGCATCATATGTTAGATAATTACTTTAAACCATGAGTGTGTTAATATTCCAGATACATTTTGGTGATGTAGAGATTTGTTTGGTTGTGGCGATGAGGGTTTTCTCGGATAGACGTATGTACAGCAATAATGTCAGTGAGAGTGAGAGCTACGAGTTGTTGGTTATTGTTCGTTGGTCTTTACACCGGTAAGTCCTCTTAACGCAGCTCAAGGCAACGCACGAGAAACATTTGAGACTCTTAGTCAGCAGAACACTTATCAAATGGAGAGTTATGTGGAAGCCAGCTTCTCAGTGGTTGCTTTAAAAAGATGGTTGAAGTATTCAGATAGTCGCTCCGTGTGATCAAATGCCTCCATGTCTCTGCCGTGTTGAACCCAGGACTGCAATAAAATCAGGGCTGAGGGTCCCTCGCTCTTATTCAGTTGATTTCCCCCCTTTCTTTCCTTTGATTACCCGAACTCGACGCCATTTTTGTTTAGGGTTTGACGTATAGTTTTGCATGCAACTATTTTCAAAGGGAATATACACATTTTACCGGACATTACAGTGAATCGACATCATTGTAAACATCAGCGAAAGGTACATATGAGGTTGTGCGGCGTGTCAACGTCAGGTTGTTGTCATTTTAGCGTGGGCGGAGGTCATCCAGTGTGGCGGTAGTCGATTTGAATGTGTGCCTTTTTTGTGGGTTTCTCTGAGTCCTCTCTACATTCAAACATACAAGAATCTGCTGCGCCGCATGAAAACAAGAAACTATCCCCATTTCGAACTATCATGCAACCTTTCGTGTAGACGCTGCATAAAACGATCAGTATTTGTGTTTTGCACTTTCAAAGCAGTCTCAAAAAAAGTGTCCATGTGAGGATGGGCAGAAAGTGAAAAGAAAAAAAAAAACAGACGAGGTATTTTATGCTATCAATAGGAAATATAAGGAATAATATGACTTTGAAGAGCTTTTCTAAAAAGGTTGATATATCTATATATATTCATGAAGTACCTCATAAGCCTGATATATGCTGCATTGACTTTTTTTCTTTAGTGTACTTCATATTTTCCAAATAAAAATTTCATTTTCCCCCTTCTGGGAGGGTTGAATGTCACTACAGGCTGTGCAAATGCCACAACCATTTCGTCTCACTAGTCTGTCCTAACAGGGGAGTGTGTTATTCCCTGTGGCCAAATGATAATTAGTCATTTATGCAATTTATACTCTATGGTCTCATCAGAATATTTTTCTCAGCTGTAGCCAGGTCTTCTTGTGCTGTCTTTCTCTTTTATTATTTTGACATCTTCCCTGTGTCTGTGTAGCCAAAAAACATTGGGTTTATTTGATAAAGAGTTAAACAACTGTTGACTCGGGTATCGCCGTGAAAGGGCTGTATCTGTTTACTGTGTGTCCGCCCCCCCCCCCCCCCCTGCACCTTTGTCTTAAAATAGCCTTAGATCGTTAGTGAGGTTCCTATTTGGCCTTAAAAGTTGAACAAATTCCAGTATGCACTACAATTCCACAGACTTGACATCGAGCTCGACTCCTGTTCAGACACATTTCTGAATGTGTGTATTTTTTTGTTTGTTTTGTTTTTCTTCTGCCCTGTTATCTACCTCCTCTGAATGTAGTGGCTGGAGTCGACTGCAAAACTTTTTTGATTTTCTCGTTCACTCAAAGAAAAACAAGACAATCATCTGTAGATCCTTGAAGTTATAAAATCCCCCCCGCGTTCATTCTGTCTTAGAGCTTAATCCAGGACACTCCATTTCTCCTGATGCTTCCCCCCTCCCCCGCTTTCATTGGCCATTGCCATTTCTACATTGTGCGTTTGTTTTTTTTTGTTATTGTAAGCCATGATGGAGAAGCAAAGTGACCAAAGTCTCTTGGCAAAGGCAGCCCTGCACAGCCGTGTGAATTCAAACCTCCCTTCATTTGTGTCATTTTGAGCTCAACCTCTTGAGTTGTTGTTTTATTTCCTCTCTTCTCTCTCTTCCTCCTTCCTCCATTATTTAAGCCACGACATGCCAAAACTGAATTTGCTGTCATTCCTGTTCTGGTGAGGGTCTTTTTTGCCGATTTTTAATTTGTTCACATCCACTGCTAAGCTCCTTGTTCTTGTTGTTGTAAAGTTGTAAGCTTTTTGATTTCTATTTTACATTTCCTTGTTTTGTTTTTATTTTTGTTAACAATTATGCTTACAGAACACAAGATATGCTGTAAACCCTGTTAGAGGACATAATGTGAATACGTATCACTTAATGTAGTTCACTCTTTGGCTTGACTGTAAGTTGCTATTAATTAATAAATTGTTTTAAAAAAAGTTTTCTTGCCGTCTCACATCTTTTATAATATATGTTCTTAATCGATTTTTTTATAACTTTTTAGAAGGATTTCTTTTCGCCAGACTACTTTTAATAACGAAAAGAAAAGCCCCATCTCGCCATGAAATGGTTTCTTCCTTGGGTCCTCTCACAACTGCACACACTGGACTAGTGGCAGAAACTTGGACTAAGGGCAGAAAAGGTCTCTGGTTCGACTCCACGGAGAAACAAGACGAACCTGGATTGATCTGTCCAAAAATCCAAGAGGATTCTCCCTACCCTGTCTAGTGCCCCTGAGCAAGGCACCTTACTCCCCCAACATCTGCTGCCCGGGCGCCGTACATGGTCGCTCACTGCTCTGTGTGTCCTGCACACAGATGGGTTTAAAGCAGAGGTTCTATTTCCCTACCTGCATGAGTGTGCCTGTGCATGTTTGTGCATGTGTTTGGGACTAATAAATGCATCTTAATCATAATCTGCTGATACACAAACAAAAAAGAATATTGCTTAAACATCAATGAAGAAATAACCACCTTGATAGGTCATCTATAAAAAAGAATTACCCATGTGAGGTTTAATAAACTTTATTCATCATAAACTTGCTGATAAAAATGTAAAATCAAATCTGTGGACATGAGGTTGATGTAAATACTACAACAGGCAGTTGGGCAGTTTTTCTGAAACGTGGCACAAATTGATCTCAGGATGTTAAAATGTTACATAAATCATAAAGAATATTCATCAAAAGCTCATGTCCTTTAGTGAGATGGTCATTTTCTTTAATGCTCTCTGGTTTTGACTAAGATTTACAAAGCATTATGAGACATACAGTAGTACTAGAAATTTACCCTTTGGCCTTGCAAGCTGCACTCACCATCCAGCGTCACATTATTTCATATTACAGCCTGTAGTTGAACTACCAATCCGACACCACAGGAAGGGAGAGGATTTCAGCCACATTCACATATATAAAACATTAACAAAGTGGTTTACGCTGTCAGTAACAGTGGTGATCACACTCCAGACACATACACTGAGAACAGGATCATTTCAAATCAAAGCAAATGATCGTGTGCGAAGAAAAACACTAAACTATAAAAAAAAAATCACCTCACAAAAACTACAAGAAAAACAAATCTACACAGAATTACCAGACACAGACAATTCTTCATCTTATAAAGTCGTTTTTTCTTGAACTTCACAGAGTTGTGCTCTTTTATTTCCCTCCGCCCAGTTTCTCCTGTGGACAAAACCATGAGACGACTTGAGGACCCGCTAGGTCAACACCAAAGGATTCAGTTGTAGGGAGGTGAAATAATACAAACAAAAAACACAAAGCCACACGTCGCTCAAACATGACGACTGCTCATACTCTTCTAACTCATCGTCTCTCCTCATCTTCATCGGTGAGCGTGGGGGGTTACTGTAAATCCTGGGGGTCCGTGAGGGAAGACGGCAAACAAACTAAAATCACGTTGAAACCAATAAGACTACAAAATAAGACGTGTCACTACCACATCAATAAATTAATGCAAAAATATGGCCCGAGTACGAGACCAGATTTTCTTTTGTTTCATTCTCACTGGAATTCCACATTGAATAGAAAGATCTTTCATAAAAAGTTATAAAATAAATAAGCACTCTTTCCCTTTGAGTTTGGAGTAGAAAAAAAGTTGCGAGCCGTGCAGGCCTAAGAGGAGAAAGAGCAGTAGGAGTTTTTTTTTCTTTTTTTTTAATAATTATTCAGGTCATTTTGCAGAAGTATCTCTGCACTCGTCTCCTCGTCTTTGGCCTTTGTGGTCATAAACACTAACATACGCGCACACACACTCACACACTCTCTCTCTCGCACTCTCACACGCGTGCTGATGGGTCAGTGGGACCCGCTCAGTGGCTGCGGCTAGTCATCAGTACACCCAGTTCACGGGCACCCACTGGGGTTCACTGCACAGTTTGTCCACAGCGGCCTGTAACGTCTCAAAGGCCTTGTCCAGGTTGTCGTTCACGATGGTCAGGTCGAAGTAGTGGCTGTACGCCCTCTGGATGCGGGCGCTCTCGTCCACCGTCTTCCTCAGGTCCACATCCTGTTAGCAGACACGTTGACAGGTGAGGTGTGGGAAGTTAAAGGAAATGAGGCGCGACCCGATGAATGAGTGGAAGTGTGTGAATAAAAAAGAACTCTACAGAAGGGTGTATACACTTGATATGATGTAATACATGTGTATCATGGTTTCTGCAGGTTTAAATCAATTAGCCCTTAGTAGAGACTAACCACATAGTGAAGCAGACTACAGGCAGAGACAGTGGGTATCATTAGTCTTTCAAAGAGCCAAGCAGATCAATTCTGAGTGTTTGTCGTCTCTGTTCCATGTTGCTCTTGCTTCCAGTTTTATTATATTATATATTTACCATTACTATAATATGGTAAATGGTCTGTGTTCGCAGTATATAGTGCGTTCCTAGACTTGATGGCCACTCAAAGTGCTTTAGTACTTTTGCCATTCACGCACACATTCATTCAGTGCATATATGTGCTTGCATAGTGTGCTAATATCTAATATTGTTGACCAAGAACTACAATACTCAGAGACATCACAAACAATTTTAAAGGGCCAGGAGAAGCATTTAATATTGCTATAATTAAGACCTAGCTAAATATATTATTTATAACATAGTACATCATATTTTAACACATTTAAGACTTTACAAGGCCTAAAATTCAGATTATTAAGTTTAAGACTATTTTAAGCTTTTTTTTAAATCCTCAGGAACCCTATAGACAGATGTTGTCACTCGACATTTGACACAAAATTACGATATACATGATTTATGCCTTCCCTCTCCTGTCTGCATCGGTAGGACGGCTGTGGAGGTGGTCCCTGCATACAAGTACCTGGGTGTCACACTGGACAATAAACTGGACTGGTCCACCAACACAGAGGCCGTCTACAAGAAGGGCCTGAGCCGGCTTTATTTCCTGAGGAGGCTCAGGTCCTTCAATGTCTGCAACAAGATGCTGCAGATGTTCTATAAGTCTGTTGTGGCGAGCACCATCTTCTTTGCTGTGGTGTCCTGGGGTGCGGGCATCAAGGCTAAGGACGCCAACAAACTGAAAACACTGATTAGGAAGGCAGAGTCTGTTGTTGGCTCTAAGCTTGTCACCCTGGAGGAGGTGGTGGAGAACAGGATGCTGGCAAAACTGCTGGCAATCATGGAAAATCCCTCTCACCCTCTCCACAAAACACTGGACAAGCTAAGGAGCAGCTTCAGCCACAGACTCATTCAACCCCGCTGCTCTATGGAACGATACAGGAAGTCGTTCCTCCCAACCGCAATAAGACTGTACAACTCATCTACCTCTGTCAGAGCCACCATCACACAACTGCACTAAACATACCTGTCGCAATTCATCACTTTATACAATAATATTGTCTTTTGCACACTCAGTCTACATATTCTTACACTCATAGTATATTATATATCTATTGTATCGCCAAATACTTATATTTATACCCGTACTATATATCATATATTATATCATACTCTTTATATATTCTTTGTATAGATAAGTCTATATACACATATTTATACATGTGTACATGTTGTTATTATTATTATATTTTACTATTATTATATACTATATATACTGTTGCTGCTATTATTACTATATACTGCTATTATTATATTGGTATAATTACTTTCATACTTTCATATATAAATATATATTATATACTATATATACTGTACTATTTTTTTTATTATTTTTTATAGTTTATAGTGCTATGACGACTTAATTTCCCTATCTATCTATCTATCTCTCTTATTGTACAATTTATATATTGAGTAAATTTTATTAAAGCAATTTAAATAAAACCTTGAACTTGTGTCTTTTACTTGTATTGTGTGTGTGTTTGCGTGCGCGTCAACCTACCGTGAGCTGCTTGGTCGTGATGCCTGCGTCCACCACAGCTTTGTGCATTCCCTTGAGTGTATCGAAATCTGGCGCCGCGATGAAAACCACGTAGGGCATGAACTCCGCAGTTTTGAGAACCTTCAGAGCCTGGACGGAGACACGAGGGAGACATTACAGCCAAAACAAAGAACCGGTGGTTCTCTAACACCGATTTCCCCTGCATCAACCACCTCTGCTGTCCCACTGCTCTAAAGACACCTGACGACCTTCAGTGTCTCAAACCGTCTGGTACCTGTGGGTTGACGTCCAGGATGCAGGTGCGTCCCGTGTCCACCACCTCGAGGATGGAATCGATCTTGGTGCCGTACAGGTTGCCATCGTACTCGCCGTGCTCCAGGAAGCGGCCGCCCTTCACGTCCACCTCCATCTCCGTCCTGCTGGTGTAGTGGTAGGAGTTGCCGTTCAGCTCGTCGTCACGGGGTCGCCGCGAGGTGTCTGACGGAGGAACACCACGTTTGATTGGACTTTTCATGACGGGGGTGGGACAGAGCTTTAAAATACAGTGAAATGCGAGCAGGGGCGTACATGGTATGGTTGTGCCGAAGCGGGTCGGCTGGAGCACCATCAGCCGGTTTTTGAGGCTGCGTCGACCCACGCCCTGAGCACCAATCAGAACCAGCGTCTTCCTCTGGAACGCCGGCACTTTGGCCACTTCCTCATAGATCTGCAGCTCGTGTCTGTCAAACTCTGCGAACACACAATCACACTGTGAGCCAATCAGAGGAGAGGGAAACAACGATGTGAACGGAGGGTCAGCAGCGTGGGGGGTTCTCCGACCTGCGTTCTTGGCCGTCAGGTACATCATCTTCTTCTTCTTCTTTCCAGCTATGGTGCCACAGAGGATGCCTAGAAAAAACAAGACTCCACATTATATGTGCTGCTTCTTTCTGCAGTTATGGTGTTTGGCCAAAAGGGGGCAGGTGTGGACCATTTTCAAATAAAAAAAAAAGAAACAGCCTCTTCCCAGCCGCATTCACCATGAATCAGTGCAAAGTGGTGAAAGCAATTGAGAAATCTGGCAGCGAAACAGTTGACAGACCTTTCGGGGGTCACTCCATCTTTTCCACATCAGCACTGCTCAAGAGAAAAACTGTCTCGAACAAATCTCAACAGCATCTGTACGAAAACACCACAGAGAAACATTGGCAGGGACCCACCTGAGCCTTCATAGTCTCGTGGGACAAAAGCTTTCCTCTTCTCCTCCAGGAACTGACTGGGAATCAGTCCTGTCGCTCCAGCCACCACATGACACGCCTGGAACAAGATGGTAAATAAGTTCAGGTCTTCAATTTCAGTGACAGACGTCCATCCATCCATCCAGTATCTACACCACTTATCCTTAGAGGGTTTGCAGGGGGGGGGGAGCTGGAGCCAAACCCCAGCCGACATTGGGCGAGAGGCAGTGACACATAAAGGAGAATCGACGAATGAAGGCCCACCTGCCACCAGTTGGGATCCTCCCTGTTGACGATCTGAAGGATGTCGCCCCTCTTGAAGGTCATCCCCGCCTCCCGACATGGGATGAGGTTGTCGCTGGCCGGGTTGTAGTCAAAGTACGGCCTCACGTACACCTGTCGTGAACACACAAACCGTTTAGCTTGAAGGGGGTGTGGTCATCGGGACATCAGGCGCATGTCGAAGAAAGGCGTCTCACACTGACGCCCTGTTCAGACCCGGAGCTAACATCTGTCCTGAGACATCCGATCCCAAGTGGTCAATGTTAGATCTGTGTGCTCCCACCTGGCATTAGAATGAGTCCTGACTGCGTCTCCTGTGATTGGACCTCACTTCCCTGCACTGTATGTAAATAAACACGACCATCTTTTGAGTTTGACAGATGTGTTCTTAGTGACTGTGTGTGTGTGTGAATGAATGAATGAATCGCATGAAGTTGTGCGGCGCTGAATGATTTGACCATTTTAAGAAAAGTATCAGTCGTTAGTGTGGAGGTTCAGGGTTGATGTTGTGTTAGCAAACAAACGTATGGACACTGAGATAAAAACTTTGGAGTTATTGTGAAACTGCAGCGTAGACGGACCTTCACATGTGGCCGAGGACACGTTTGAGTTCACACAGCGAAGTGAATGTCTCCACATGCGTCCCAGACCACGTCCAATTGTGTCTTTTCTTTTTTTAATCGGACAATCGTGGGTGCGCTCAGACCTGAACGTTAATATCAGGTCTGAACCGGGTCACCCTGGCACGATAGAATCGAATTCGCACCCATTCTGTCTCACGATGCACTTGACGCAGCTGCTCAGGCTGCAGTGGCTTCTTTTTGCCAGGAAGGCAAGTGCTCTGGCTGACGTATTCGATTAAACAAGCAACCGGAGGAAGCAATAAAACAAGCCAGTAGAGTATTCTGTGCAGCGCGCCCTGAGCCACAGAGCAGGATGTGATTTGGCCTTCTGTCTCGTTCCCTCTAACTGCTGTTCATTCATTTTTACTCAAGAGCTACCACTGGTGAGAAGGAGGAAAATGACTGTAAATATCATAAATCTCTGTCCACTTTCCACGAGCGGGAGCGTGAGATTACAAGAAGCCCATGTGTGTGTGTGTGTGTGTAAGAGACAGAAATGGCTAGTGTGACCTAGATAGCATGTGGAGTGTTATTAATAGGGCTGCAAGGGTTCACATTCCTGCACAGGGGATTGTAGGAGGGCTGTAGGACACATCACCAACCAGCCCTGTACCACTGCCCAACATCTGCCACCTTATTACATCAGTGTGCATGCACGTGTTGAGGTTATCATCTCATTTGACGTGTGAGCGTGTGTGGGTGTGTGTGTGTGTGTGTGTGTGTGTGTGTGTGTGTGTGTGTGTGTGTGAGCGTATACCTGCGGAGGAGCGGGAGCGTCCCGGTAGCTCGGGAGGATTTTCAGCGTGATGCCCCCGCTGCAGTCTTTGAGCATCTCCTGCAGCTCGGTGGGGTTGTTGCCCACGTCCTTCCCGTTCACCTCCTTGATGATGTCGCCCACGTGGAGCAGGCCCTGCCGGTCGATCATGCCGCCGTGCAGGATCCTGGCAATGACCAGGTCCTCCTTCTCCACTCGAAACGTCACACCCTGAGAGGAAGAGGAGGCGAGGAGAGGGTGATGTTTTTTCATGTACTCATCCAATGTCTTACGCACTCAAGTTGGCACAGCTATCCTCAGTAGGACTTTGCATTGACTTCCAATTTATTTTGGACAGCCTAACCAAAACTTTATCCCTTACCTTAACCAGGGTCAGTTCCTACCTAGCCTTAAGCTTTACCGACCCACCATTTACATGTCGCCCCCAACCTTTACCAGGAGCTCAGAAATGAACTGTTGCATTATTAGGACCAGGCTTTGATCTCCATGAGATTAAGATTAAGATTTAAGATTAAGATGCATTTATTAGTTCCAAACACATGCACAGACATGCAAAGGCACACTCATGCAGGTAGGGAAATTTAACTTCTGCTTTTGACCCATCTGGTGCGGGACACACAGAGCAGTGAGCGACCATGTACGGCGCTCGGGGAGCAGATGTTGGGGGAGTAAGGTGCCTTGCTCAGGGGCACTAGACAGGGTAGGGAGAATCCTCTTGGATTTTTGGACAGATCAATCCAGGTTCGTCTTTTGTTGTCTCTCCGTGGAGTCGAAACCAGAGACCTTGTCTGCCCATATTCCAAGTTTCTTCCACTAGACCACCACTTTACTGGTAACATAAATGTATACACACACACACACACACACACACACACACACACACACAGATCATTTCAGTTAGAGCGTGTCTCCGCTCACCAGTGGCTCTCCGGCCTTCTTTCGGATGCCAATCATGCGCACAGCGTCGGCCTGCATCAGAGCGCTGTTCACCGCTGCGTCATTGGGTATCTCCACCGGGGGCAGGACTTCGAAGCACTTTGTGGCCACCATGTCATGGGCCTCCAAAAGAGACTGAGAGAGGGGGATGATACATATTTAAGTTTTGGAGGAAATAAAACACACACACTCGTCTTCTTACTAATGAAGATGTGAATCCTACAGCAATAACACACACTTGAATACACTGAGCTGTAGCTTGAGGTTGTTGATGTTTTTAATCTGTGAATGTTCTGATAATTTCTGTTTGCTGCCTCTTCTCCACTTGAGCTACTGATACTCTACATTTCACTTTTCACTATTATCCTGTATCTGTCTCACTTTAAATAACAAAATATATATACATTTATTTATATAATCATATAAAAGCTGATGTCTGTATGAAGTATTGACTGATGGTAGAATGGTGAAGTTGCGCAGTTACATTTGCACTCAAGTCAGGAGCAGACAGCTGAGCTGAAGCTTTTGTATTATTGTCTATAAGAAGACGAAATGAATAAGAATGTGAGCACAAAGCTGTTTAAACAATCATGCGCCTTCTCAACAGCAGATTAATAGTTTAAAAAAAGATGAATCATCTCAAGACTCAAATCCCAAACATGGATTTAAACCAAAATACACTCAATTATTTCTCAGTTCGCTGAGTCGCCCAGTAACGGCTTAAATCCAAAATCATTTCTTGTTATATTTTCGGAAATATTTTTTAAAACATCCTCCGGCAATCAGAGAAGTGAGCCTGTAAAAGTCTGTAAAGTCACACACTCACTATGTGATGTAATTTCTGCTTCCCTCGTTCCCTCCCTCTCTTCTCTCCCAGCCTGCCTTTCCCTGCCTCCCTCCCTCCCTCCCTCTCTCTCTCTCTCTCGCTCTCAGTAGGTCAACCGGGTCTTATCCTCCAGCTTACAGCACAAAGGGCTCTGATTGGTGCACAGGCCTCATCGGGCTCAGAAGTGTAACTCCTATTGGTGGAGCCTGTTAAAAGCCCCTGGCAGCTCTGGGGATAGAGGCTGTAGAGTCCCGACTGATGAACGAGATCGGGATCCAAAATATCATCTCTGTGCTACTGTATCTACAGTCAAAACATGACACGACTGCAGAGTGTAACATTTACTACGACACGAACAAGTGACAGAAAAACATCTCAACCAGTTGCTAGTTCAAACAAATATAACGTGGTTTAATACAGAAACTCACTTTACTCAGAAAAAGGTGATTTAAATTGGCAACAGGTTGAGTTACTGGAACAGAGCTGCAATATTAATTTTGATTTATAATGTTTAGCATTATTTTATTGATGGAAATACATTTGCAATAATATGTGATCTGCTATTATAGTGTCACCGATCACCGGAGTTGGAAGGAAACAAACAACACTCTGTAACTGTAATTAAGTCAATATTTTAGGTAACTGTACTTGAGTACTTGTTTTCGGATTACTTTTAGTTTTACTCCTTACATTAACAGAAATATCTGAATCTATACTTTCATTTTAATGAACAATCATCTCAACAGAATTCAACCTGAACCCTTGATGTGACAATAACTCCGAAAAGTCGATCCCGGGTAAAATAAGTATCAGGGATAATTATATTCTGTAGTGAAGTCAAACTAAACAAGGCTCAGTTTGATTTGCTCAGATACAGCCGACAGAAATTGCCTTTAAATGGATACTTTTTACTTTAATACTCCGACTACATATCAAATCCTGTACTTTTACTCGAGTAAAGAAGTTAAATCAGTACTTACACTCAAGTTTGAGTCAAGTATATATTAAGTATAAATGTGTGTATTTTTGCCATCTCTGCTGATCCCCTGTATTTTACTTCCCCCATTATAAATTCACTAGCAGCCCAATTATGTCCAGAATGATCCTATAACCTGCTCATGTGTTATTCACCTTATCACCAGAATAAAGATCTGACATGCAGCACATGCACTCAGTGTGTGGATGTGTGTTTACCGCCTCACCTGGAAGTGTGGCTCCTTCAAGATCTTGGACAGCTCGGCCGCGCTGTCGTCTTTAACCTTGAGGTTGTTGATGTCTCCGATGATATCGGTCACCAGCTCCATGTTGTTGTCCTGCACCGCCTCAAGCTTCACCTCCTCCAGCTGCTCGTGGGCCTTGGGGGGGGGGAGCGCAGGGTGAGTAGGTTTCTTACAGATGAGATGACCAGAGCTTTTAGTTTTGAGTAGTTAGAATAAATTCCTTTCCACCATGACATTGGATTCTTCATGTACACACTGTTTGGACCTGGTTTACCATGGATATATATTTAGCTGACTCATAGAACCAGCCACTGCCTGCAGTATTTTGTTACAGTATTTGTTTTAGTTTAGTCATCCGTCCTCCCTACAAGATCCATCCCCGTGGGGAGCAGCTGAATGTGGGAAATGACAACAGCGCGTCGAGCAGGAAGTACGACTGTCCCCTGACTGACCTCAGAGCTCAGCAGACTTTAAACAGCACTGGAGATGTGTGCACAGGCAACATGCACTGCCAGTTAAAAAAAACTGAGATAACGGAGTAGCGCTAGGTCACTTTGTTGCTGACAGAATGTATGCACTGTGTTGGTCCTGGCCCGATCGTACATCAGCACCTCAGTCACAGCGAGCAGAGCACTGCTGGGTGCAGGTGTGAGGCGGGGGGGCTTGGACCCGGGCAGCATGTTAGCCCATGCCTCACCCTGGTCTATGTCTGTGTGCTACCTTGGCGAGGGAACGTACATTGGGACTTTCCATGATGCCGCGCAGGAAGAGCAGGTCGATGTCCTTGGCCCCCGCGGAGGTGGGCAGCTCCCCCACGTTATCCAACACCTGCTGCATGGCTGGAGTGACGGGCCCGAGAGATACAGACACAGACGGAAAAAGAGAGGGAGGGAGATAAGGAGGCGTTAGCTCAGGCGTGAAAGTCATACAAAGCATAAACACACACGCAACAGTTTGTAAGACACTGCAGCAGCTAGAGAGAGAGAAAGAGAGAGAAGTCACTGACTCAGGCCACTTTCTCACAGTCTTGCAGGGAAGATACAGATCAAAGAGATACCCTGATACTCATGACAACGGTAAAAACACTACATCAAATATAAAACTTTACAAGTTTAGTGGCAGGGGCCTACACTGCAAGGGGAATGAGACTGAGAGTGAAATGACAGGAGGGCAGAAGATACTTATTTACAAAATAAGATGCTAATCCTTGGAATAATGTGTAACTGAAAACCTGGCAGGACAATGTTAAATGTGTGGAAGAGGTGATTCATTCATAGGAATCAAAAAATTATTTAAATATTTTAAACAGAACTTGGGTTTAGCTTGAGAATCAAAGGCGATCAAAGTTATGAAAATATTACTATCATCAGCCAAATCCATAACATGTAACAGTGTTATCTCCAGAATGCTAAATTATATTCTCCAAGCCAAGTCTGAAAATACATTGTGTACAAAAGATAAGAGTGAGAAGGAGGGTAATTTTAATATGTCAGAGGAGGGCTGCTGAAGAATGTGTCAAACACAACTAAATTCAACTAGCTTAACTACAGGATGAGGATGAACTATTGTAATTGTGGGGAATGTCAATAATCTAAATATCATATAATCAACATTAACAAATAGTATATTAAATACTGTGTACAATATGAAAAGGTTGACAGTTTCCCCGAAAATCAGAAAAGACAAAGACCAGGTGGACTGAGAACATTAAACCCATAGGGTCAAACTGCAGCTGACTGGATAGAGTCAAACAAGTGTGAGTATATGTATTGGGTCTTACAGCTCTCTAGGTCAGAACCAGCCTCTAACTTTCAGGTTACTGCAAAAACGAATCGTCTAAAAGGCTGAAAATCAAACGACAATTTCATAATGTGACCTTGATCATGACTGCAGCCCATTCAATCTCTTTATGCACGGCTGCGAACACAAGTCCTACGGGAGATCAAACTAAAGCTCCCTCTGGAGGTGCAGTGACTCAGGTCTGTTTAGACACAGCTTGTGCAGAACGGTAGAATAAGCACGACGTTCAAGCTCAATGATATCCTGTTTATCTAACTATCTAGCTACACCATAAAAAGCATGTTCAATCACAACTAATCTCCAGGTTTTCAAGAGTGAAGTTGTGAGAGTGATTCCTGACATACAAGCTGTGATAGAGTCTAGTTCACAGAAATGGAGAGAGAGAGGGAGAGAGGGAGAGGTGAGAACTGCAGGTATGAGCCAGTTAACGCCTTAATGCCAGGGTCTCAAATGTAATGCCCATGTAAGCTCATCTAAGACACTTAAAGCCCTGGGAATGTGTGTTTGTGTGTGTGTTTGTGTGTGTCATTATACACTTATGTGCGTAGTAAATGTATGTCCAGTCAGCACTTGTATGCAGTTCCCTCACTCTCATGTACGTACTGTATTTTGTTCCCCTATCCCATTATTACTGTGTAACCCTGACTCATGTTCAATGTCATTAGGTCAAGTCTTACTTCTGTCTCCCATTTAGAAGAAGTGGCACTTACTAAAATCGCAGCTTTGGAAATACAAGTGCTTGATTTCTGGTGAAATCTCAATCAATGGGCTGTCACAAAAGAAATCAATTCATACGTGATAAATGCAGTCTCAGCTATTTTACCCATTTTTGTACTGCTTCTGTCCTCAAATCTGAATTTCTCTTTTGTGAGTGCTCAGAAGGCCCTTTTATCCCAAATTAATCTTTTAATGTATCTCATATGTAATCTCTTCGTAAATTTCACTTTTTTTCTGGTCGGCAGCACAAAAACTGCCACATCAGTAAGTCATTGTTTTCAATCACTTATCATTCATCCGTCGTTCATGCAGGGGCCATGCGGGGGTATGATTAAAGAGGGGGGGATTGTAAAAATACAATTGATCTCACAGTGGGCAAAGGACCTCGCTGCGGGTTGGACCACCGCAGGGCACACACAGACTACATAAACAGCCGGCTCCATCCTAAAACAAACCTTAAATATTTATGATCCTCTTAAAGAGGAACAGATAGAGGGGGGGGGGGGGTTAAAAAGAAGCACTGCAGATGATCGGACCTTATAACCACGCAGCTACATGCATCTCTTGATAGAGTATATGAACCTCCTACTACTAATTAACAGAATATGCAGGGTATTCAGTTTCAGTATCGGGACCACACACAATCTTTCAGAGCTGTAATTGTAAAGGCCTCCACACAACCATAAACAAGCATCAAAACACCAGCCTGGCTGCAGTGCACTCACTCACTGACTTTCTCATCGCTTACACTTGTGTTTTTCGCTATTTTTCAAATTCACGCATCACACAACAAAATAACTTGGAGGAGTCTGACTGAATTTAAAAAATGTGCTAAGCGCAGAGAAAGAAATCCAAAAATCCAAACTGACCTCACTAACATACTTGAACACGATCCCGAAAACACGCCGACGTATCCGAGCTTACATCCAACGTTTTGTGCTCTCCCCCTCTCTCTCGTGCGGACAAACTTTGGTCAGCTCGTTGTGTCATCGACCACAGGAATGTTTGCTCATCCCGGCCAGTCCGCCGCCCCCCCCCCCCCCCGCCCCCCCCTCCCTGCCACGTGTACTAGTGTGTACATTACTCATTCCATCGAGCCTCCTACCTAAAGTCTCCGTAATCCTACAAAATATGGCACGGTGATAAAACCACCTACCGGCCTCCTGCTCAGCCTGGCCATGAAGAACTTGGAAACGCTCAGAGAGCAGAGTACAGTGCGGCCGAGTGTTTTCCTTTCAGCTGGTTGGTTCATCTACATAATGAATCATCCTGCATACCTGCTCTTTAATTTCTCTCTGCAGCTCTCCGGCGTGCCTCCAGTCTCCCTCACCATCGAAACCACCGCCCGTGTGCACACCTACCAGCACTGCAGTGGTTTGAATGCCAATGCAGAGAGTCCTTACTTAAGAATTCCTACCTCTTGTTTTTCAAGGAACTCCAGGCAAATCCCTCAGGAAAAGACCCAGCAACCTGTGCTATTATTATTTTTTCAGCTCGCAAGATTGAAATCACAGGAGCACCTTGACAGGAACGAAAGTAACATCACTCATAACAAATACACTATATCGATTTTAGTGTTTTCCTTTTCAGTAGTTCAGGTTAACGACCGAACCTCCTTCTGGGAAAATAGGCAACACAAAGCAAAAGCAAAAGCTTCTCTAAAGCCTCAGATTCCTTCTGCAGTTGCCTGGTGGTCAAATGCTGCTGAGAAGCTGAATTATTGAATTAACAATTAAAATAGTTAGTTTAACGTATCGATATATAGGTAAGCTAAAAGTAATTACTTAATAGTTCAAATACTAAGCAGGAATGAATAAATAGTCCAAACAGTTAGCTAAGTAGCCTAATAGCCAATAACTTTCGAAATAGCAAAGACTATTAACTTTATTGATAAACAACAGGACTAGTTAGCTGATTACAATGAGCTTAAAGTAGAAACACTTAGGTAAAAGAAAATAATAATGCTTTCAAAACACTAAAGAGAATGAGTAAACAGCTCAATGAGAGAGTTAAAAGTTGCACAGTAACTTAAGATTTTAAGTTTTTTTATGGATAAACAACTGACCCTCTTAGCTAAAAATGTTAATGTTTAAATTTGATATTATAAATCAACAGATTTATTAATTGAAATAGTTAGCAAATTTGCTACGTAGTTGAAATAGCTAAATGTAAACAAAAACCAAATCAGTCAAAATGTTGATAGTTCAAAGAGCCTTTACATAATAATATTGAATTCGGGTGAGCACGTTTGGAACATGACAGGTGGTGACATGTTCCTCTGACGTAGGTGCAGGGACACGTCAGACAACGTGGGTGTAGAACCACTCCACTGGATCATCTATTTATATGTAATGATAAATGAAAAGTCTGGCAGTCGAATCCTTCTACCTGCCCCCCGCTTATGAATATTTGATTAAAAACACATTCATCAATCCCTACCTCTCGAAATTTCAGAACAAAAAAGACCACAGTATGGCTCCAGGTCTGAATAAGTGACCCAGCGCCTCCTCCTTTTTCTCACCTCCAGAAGTTTCTGCTCCCTGGGTGGACTGCTCGGCCGGGGGCCCCTCCACGCCTGGATGTCTCAGGGCCGTCACCTCCTCCGCCTCCTTCTCCTCCCGCACCCCGTTGGGACAGGCGTCCTCCATAGCCGTGACCATCGCCAAGCCCTCCTTCTCGCTGCCTACTGCCAAAAGTACGCTAAGGCTATAACCACTAGTCAACCGCCAGCAGTTCTGCAACTATGTCGTCTGTCCTCCAATCCTGTTGTCTGGCACTGCTATCTCTCTAAACTCCCAAACAAAATAAAACAGAGCGGAGAAGGTGCAGAGGAGAAAGAGAGAGAGAAGAAAGAGAGAGAGAGAGAGAGAGAGAGAGAGAAGGAGGGTTTGAGGTTAGAGAACGACAGAGAAACAACGACAACGACACAAAAAAGCGGGATTAAGATCAGGGGATATTCAGAGACGAGGAGGGGAAAGAGGAGCTCAGAGGAGGTGGAGAGATGATGGGGAGAAATCGGTGGAGAAGGTCTGACGTGAAGATGACTTCAGAGAGAGAGAGAGAGAGAGACAGAGACAGAGATAGAGAGAGCGGTAGAGAGCTGGATCGCACACACAGATGTGGACATGTGTTCAATGCTCGACAGTCCCCACCCTCCACTCGGCCTTTAATACCTTCCCTTCCCAGCCCTGCCCCCCCTCCCCCATTGATAACACACACACACACACACACACACACACACACACACACACATAATCCCACAATCCTCTCCTGCTGTTGCTCCAATACTTCTTCTTGTGTCCCACCTCCCGTCCCCGAGCCACCCCACCCTAAGTTGAGTTGCCCCCCTCTTGCATGTCAAGTCACTGACACGCGTACATACACACCAGTTGAATGTGCCATTATGTAAGCAATGTGCGGATCGTGCTCGGACGTACTCCCTCACCTCCTCAAAGCAGCGTGTGTCTGTCTAATTGAAGCTTTTTTTTTTTCCTCTTCTCTCTTTCGCTCGTTTATTCCTTTCATCCCATGTCCCCACTGAAATGAATGTGCCCTTATCACCTTACTTCATGCTAAGTCACTGTAATTAAGGTGCTGACGGGATTACGAGCCTCACTCCTGAGCCAAATACATTTTGGGAAATATGTTGGGTGCAGCGCTGACTTTTTTTTTTACTTTTACTGTGCTAGACTGGAATAGAAAAATCAAACAACATTTTACATGAGGGCAGTCTAATATCTCTTTTCATTAGCACCGAGCTGCTGGGGATGTCATTAGCTGTTGCGAGCATTGGATCACACTCAGAAAGGTAAACTCCTCTAGCGGCAATGGAAAAGTAGTCACTTGCCATTTTTAGCTAATTTCTGGTAAAAGTAGATGAGTCTTTACGATTCATCCTCTGGGGGAAAGGAATGGCCGTAAAATGGCAGTCCCATCTGTTTAGATTTTTCAGTCTCAACTTTCAGGCTAAAAGTGATGAGCAAACTCACTGAGGTAAAATAATTACCGTCCTTAAAATACCAAGCAGCCGGTGAACCCCTTGAGCAACTGCATAAGAGTCCTGCGTATAAATGACATAAACACAACGACCCATTTGAAAAGCTCAGCAGAAATGTTTATGGTTGTCCTTGTAATATCAGAATCGTCACGAACAGAGACGTCCTGTTGTTGACGGGAATAAGGAAAGGCTCCTCCCCTCCACCATCCATCAAGCCCCTCCTACAACGCCCCAGCTGTGCACGGAGCAGATCTGTAGGTTTTAATCCACACTGCACGCTAACCCCCCCCCCGCCGCCGCCGCCGCCCCCCCCATGCGTGCTCCATCCGAGGCACTGCCCTGCATGCAGCCCCTCCCCCAATTTGGGACGTGGGATTTTAATCTGGCCACGAAAGCATGGGATTATAGAATCTCTCTGTCCCTCGCTCGTCATATCTGGCTCTCAAACATCTCTGAAACAGGGAACAGAGTCGGTGTGTGGCGATGGTTGAAATGGCCTTTAGCCTACGCTGCCTCTGACCAAAGTGTGAACGGGAGCAAGATATTTTCCCTTCTTGGTGTCAATGCAATACTACAGTAATTTGCCCTCACAGAACTAAAGTTAGTTCACAGTTTGTTGCTCAAACACACACACACACACACACACACACACACACAATCACATCTTAACTCCAAAATGTCAGACTAATTATTCCTCTTCAGAAAGTAAAAAGACGCAGTTTGACTGTGGCGGAGCAGCAGTGTGAAGAGGGAAAGAAAAGCACTTAGGCCATTACAAAGCATCGTGGGATGTCAACACGGATTTCAGGAAAAACAGAGCACCCCAGGTCTATAATGAGTTAATCTAAATCGTGGTTCAATTAGAATAATTGGTTTATTATTCAGCAACAAGCTCATTTCAGTATGTAAATCGCACTGAGTCAAAGACAAGAGAAAGCAGTGTGTGTAAGAGCTCTGTATCAAGGCAGACTGAAAATGTTTTGACAGGAACATACTGGTCAAGCAAGGACAGGTAGGAACTACAGGCATCGAATGGATACATGCAGATTTTTCTCATTTAAACTTCGATCGCACTGGTTTAGTTTGATACAAGCATGGCCTTCCGAGTACATTAAACGTTTTATAACCTTGTAATTTACACAAACAGTTTGAAAACCAGCTGCTTCCGTTTGCGCTCTTAAAGAAGAAAGCTGTGTCTTTTAAAAGCAGCGAACAGCACATCCTTTGCCTCAGAACATGGCAATGCCCCCCCCCCCCCCCCCCCCGAGCTGTAACGATTATTTCAGCATGCAGAAGACATGATCCCTCCAGTAGAGAGGAAGAGGACGTTTGTGTTTACCTGTGCCAGTCGGTGCTGCCCAGACCAAGTCCTACTGGCTACTCATCAGACAACTGTGAAGACCTGCATAGAGGAGAAGAAAGGGGGGGAGAGAGATGTGTGAACCATTTCATCATTCCTCACACACTTGTTTTTTCCCCCCTTGTGGATTATCTGTTACATCCATCTATGCCATCTCTACGTCTTTGCGAGGCGGCAGCCCTGTTCGAGGACGGAGGCCGTTTTGCTTTTCGCAGTGATGAACAGAGTCATCCAGGGTCGTTCTTGTACTCGGCTCATTCAAGGATGCATCATCAGCTGGCACGGCGCCATCCACGTAGTAAATGTCCAAATGATGACAAAGCACATTCATTCCCAGAGAGATCTCTCACTTACACTCACGCATTTACGACATCGCTGTGTGTATCATGGACGGTTATTGGTTAATATCTGTCAAAGCAAGGATTTAGTTGTGCAGTTATCGATGTTGGATCATATGCAAGTACAGATGCAGCAGATATTAGAGGAATCAGAGATTAGGGCAATTGAGAAACTGTGAGAACTGTGTTGTTTGTATAGAATTTGTATTTTTTATTTTGTGTAATACCCGAGTTGGTATTGCAATTAAAGAGTGTAGTGACGTCTAATGGTGAGGTTGCATGTGGCAGCTCTACTAGTACTACTAGTCCCTTTCACCTAGATCTTAAACACTGGACCTTTAAACGGTTTAAGAGTCCCTTTCCTTAACTCACTCCCAATCTTAGTACTGCAAACTGCAAAGTCTGGTAGCGATAAATCCCATTTGTGCTGCTGTGAATAGCCATTGTGAAATGGACCAAAAGAAAATGCAAGCCAGCAAAAAAATGTAATAATGAAATGGTGTGATTACAAATAACGGATGCCTGCCCTCGCCCACAGGACAATCATTATCACTCTTACACCCCTCATTTAGTTCAGCCTCTTTCACTTTCATTTTATTTCTCTATTCGCCCCAAGCTAGGAGAGTTTGGAAAAGATTATCCAATAAAAGCCAAAAGCTGGACATGCTCACTCAGGTGTTTAAAAGAACCTGAAGTTGCTTTCAGACATGCACTGAACTCCGGATACTCCCCTGACATTATCCGGAGGCGCTGTATGTGAGATCACAAATGTCCGATGGAGAGGCTCTGGACTTTCTCTGGACTTTCTCCAACCAGACCCCCCCCAGGTACAACTCTGGATAGTATCCCAAAGAACTCTTGTGAGAAGACTGCAGGAGATTCTCCGGAGGATTCACCAAAACCATGGCGTTTCTAACACGCGACGGACGCAAATGTTTTGAGCCAGTGTTGATGTAAATACACGTGATCTCCACGACGGAATTCATATGTTACATCCAGCCTGCTGCGTGATTGAGATAAGAATCTCCTGCTGCGCTCTTCATATGTGGAAGGCAACCTCCAGAGAAAGTCCGGACCCAATGATTCAGACTTTCTCTGAAGTTAATGTCTGAGAAAAGGGGAGAGAAAGAGTGTTTGTCATTGTGACGATGCTCTCTCAGACACATTCAAGTGGACGTCACACTGTCCACATAACCTTTGACCTTAAGCATTTCTCTGTCTGGGTCGTACCAACATGTTCAGTCGGACAGTTTCCATGGTGATCACATCACACAATAGGACATCTACTCATCACCGGTTTGCCATTGTCCCTTGTGCTGCCCGGAGGACTTTTCACCCATCATGTCAGAGCTAATTGGTCCTTTCGTTGTTAGAGACGAAGAGAGCGAGAGAAAGAGAAGTGAGGAGTCAAGTCATTACGCAACGCAGATTACAATCAGGCTCGGCACACTCATTGGAAGTGAAGGATATCCCTTGGAAGAATGTTAATGGAGGCATTAGCCACCAGGGCAATTCCTCACCAAGTCATCCGCACCACAGAGCAGAGCAGGAGCCAAAAGAGGGAGGGAGGAGCGGGCAGTGATCAGACATAGATGGGAATGGTCTGGTTTTAGAGGAATGTATGAAACGGACGGAGCAGAATGAGAGGAAGAATTTCAGGGGAAGAGATCCACAGCAAGAAGATAGGTTAGCGGTCATGAAGAAGAAGAGGAAGAGATTAGACTGTTGGAGCTGAGGGAAAGGAATCCCAAGCCTTGGGATCAAGGAAGGAGAGGGAAGAGACAAGAAAGTCTTGAGCCAGGTGTGAGAGGACGTCTGAGGACAAATAATGACTATCTGTCCTTTCCAGACCCTGGTAACAGGAGTTCCTCTGGTGATAGTTGCATGAAATCTGAATGTATATGATTGCTTCCGGAGAAACTGCTTTACTTTGAATAGGGGAGCTTGTACATGCATTTTACTTGAACGCAAAAGCCAGGTCATCTCAAGGACTAGAAACTGGGTCGCATCATAACATTACAAAGTTTCACCAGCCAGGCCAATCTGCCTCACACAAGCATGCACTAAACTCAGGATCCCCACTGAAGGCCTGTTACATCCAATACAGTCCGCTCCCGTGTCCTCCTGCGACAGAGAAAAAAATCACAGGAAGTGGTCATGCTCATTCCCAGCTGCCATTGGCCGATCTGAACGCAGGACGAGCAAACAAAAAGTGCCCCCTGGTGGCCAAGTATACAGATGATGGACAGCTCATGGAAGGGAGGATTACGGGGGAATCAGAGGTTTTGTTTTTGTACAAAACATCACTGCCGTCTCACTCGCACATAAACACACTAGTGTGCGTGTGTGTGTGTGAGTGTGTGTATATGCACGCAATTCCATGCACAGACAAACACCAGCAGGCTGTGTGGTTTTAATTCCTCCAGTTCTTGTCCGGCTACAGCAGGAAATCTCTCTCTTCCTCCGAAGCGGCGCCTCATTGAGCACATTTTGTGAGTTCATAGTCTCAGATGGAGTAGAATACGTCCCTCAGGGTCATTGAACACAAATACACACACACAAACAAAGACACACACACACGCACACACAGGCAGGCCAGTAAGGCACTCATCTTTGAGGAGCCATTCAAATCACGTCTACAGGTCCTCTTCTCCTCTATTAAAACACACGTACTCTCGCTGCCCTCTGAGTGCAGCCGTCACTCTCAGTTCCTCTCACTGACTTGAGAACAACAAAGCAGGCTGCCGAGCCCTCTGTCCCGCCGGCAGGTCCACATGTCACGTCATTGGCCGACTCCAAGGGCATAAGGAGCCATTAGTAAACTTTCCTGAGCTAGCAGGCTGCGGCGTCCCCTCTGCATGACACACCAGTGTGGTTAGTTATTCGCGGAGCAGAGTGTAGCCTACATACATGTGGACGTGCATGTATGTGTAATGACAGCCTAGATATACACCCCCCCCCCCCCCACCAACTCCATCCTGTCCTGCCTCGCAGCCATCGCCCTCTGCCTCCAGACGAGCCTTATGTAGGTCACTCCATGTGTTACAGCACTCAATAAGAGGATTACACTGCGACCCCCCCGAGATGGCCACGTTAGCAGATCAATACATGTTTTATAGTCATCATAAGTGGATTCTGTAAGCAGAATTTCATCTCCCATTATTCCGGCTTCTATAGCAAGTTGATGAAATCAGCTCGGTTTCTACAAAGTGAGGATGCAGCTTTTCTCCGGCCCTCTGCTGATTCATGCCTATACCTCTACTCATCGCCTGCAATCTAGATAGCCACTATTTAACACAAACACCATCAGTTGCATCAGAGCACTTTCCCCACATCGCCACAAAAATGACCACTACGCCCTCCTCCGTGAGGTTTTCCCCCACAGTTTGGGATGACACAATTACGGAGCGGCCCGCGTGCAGCTCGTCAGAACCCCCTCGGCACTGCACATGCAGCGAACTTAATAACGAGCACCTTTTGACATAATCTAACCCGCCACATGGCTGCGCCTGCTCCTTCTCAGTCTCTCGCTCTTCCCAATAGTGCAGCCTCCTGCTCCTGATCATTAGTATCAAGGAAAAGAGGATGAGGGGGGGATGGAGTAGGTGATGCAACAGCACTTAACAAGACTGCAAAGTTAGAGAAATGATGTAAAAGAAATTCAATGGACGTGGGAAAGATAAGAGGAAAAATAAACGAGGCTTGCTGTGAGGCGTTTGAATTTCTCAATTTATCTCGTCACATTTTTTAATATTGGAGGAGAATTACAAACGTATGTATCTCCTTTGATAGAAGCACGGGCTGTCTCGTGGCTCAAATGAATGGGACTTTGATCTGGTTACATCACAACCTCATATGATCTTAATGCCAATGCGTTCTTAGCATTAAATATGCTGTTTATCTCAGTGTTTATGATTATCATCACTTGGATTTTGCGTGGAGTTGAATGATAATCGGGCAACACAGATGGGTTTTTTCGGTGATAGAGACAACAACAGGAGGACACTTCCACACAGAATCCCGCCGTCTTATGCCATCTAGATGATTTTATTGTTTATCTGCAGTGGCGTTCCCCTTTAAGGCCTTTATGATGGATGAAATCTGGTGAATCAGCACTATAGGCTGCAGCAAAAAGAAAAAATCATCAAAGATGTTTTTTCTTTGCCTGGTAGCAATTCTGACACACAAACACACATAAATAAAGTAATGTCCCTCTCTGTAATTTAGTTGTGTATTTTCTTGGCAGGGATGTAATTAGCTTATGATCACTGTTATGGGGCCAGTAAGTCTGTGTGTTAACAGTAGGGAGGTGCAGTCTGCTGTCAGGGAAGGGAGGGTTTGATTGTAGGTATGTAAATGATGTGTGGTTCTTATGGAAGGTTTGAGTCACTGTGCGTGTGGGTGTGTGTGTGCGAGTGTATGTGTGTGTGTAAGTGTATGTCTTTTCTCTCTTGCTCCACTCCTTGCTCCTTTCCTCTCTGAACCGTCTATCCCATAGCTGTGTATCAATAATGGAAAAGTCCAGGCTTCTAAGTGTTGGATCTGGTCTCTGAGTGACTCACAGACATGTCTCATGTGCCGCAACATCGAGAGCGTGTGTTTTGAAAGTCCTGTTTTCCTCCGCCCCGCCGACAGGAAGGGATGTGCATGCGTACGAGGGGCTGAAAAGTCTCAAACTTAAAGCAGAACAATAAAGGTCACCCTGGATCTCTGACTCTGTGGCTGTGTATCCCTGCCCTGGATGTGCACTAAACTGTCTCCGTCTCCTTCCCTTCCTCCTTTTGTTGCTCTCATTCGATTTTTTTAAATCTGATTATGGCTTGTAATAGAGGAAGAGTGGAAGACCCATAAACTCTACATGCAACAAGAACCCCTCTCAGGAGTCTGGTGGCCACTCCCAGGAAGGATCCCCTAGGATGTCGTGTAGGGCTTCCCCCAGCACGTGCAGGAGGCCTGATCAGCTTCTAACCCCTGTGCCAAGTGAACTGACCCTGATGTGCTCTCCTCGGAGTCTGATACTTTGTTATGACAGGCTGTGTAGGTGGTTTTGAGTTTCCACTAAGTGCTCTACATAAAGTGGGGCTGACATCTTGTGAGTGCATTATTATTATTAAATGGTGCACGCAGGGATCACAGTGGAGGACAGAAACATGTAAATCAATAGGAGCGTCTGGCTGCGCCTCCGGTCTGTGCCAAGCCACCGCTCTGCATCCAGACAATGCTCTGTGGATATTTGCCTGAAAGTTTCCCCACATAACGGAATAAGAGAAATTGTTCTATACATGTTGCAGATATTAGTGTACGGGACTTTTTTCTGTATATTTTAAGCGCACTCCCTGCGTCTTATCAGGAGACAACAGGCTGGTGGATGTTGCAGTCAATCATTTCGGATCGGTGGCTCCCTCCTGCCTCGAACAACCCGCAGCCCGTTCCACTCGTCCCCTCTGCCAGTCAGGGATCCACACCCGCGCGCTCGAACCGTGCGCCAAATCCGTGCCATAACGCCGGCACCGCCACACGACTGCAGGCTATAGTCACACCGATTTCGCCACACGTGCGGCCATTTTTTTTGTTACCCATCCTATCCATTGTGGCGTGCGCGCACTTCTAACCACTCCGACCCACCCGCAGGATCCTTCCCCCGTGAGTAGCAAGACAGACAGGGGGGGAATACAGGGAGCGCGTCCGGATCCACAACGGACCAAAGTGATCGGAGCCCGGATAAAGCCTCGGCTCTCGGAGGGGAGCGGGCTCCACGGGGGGGGGGGCAAACCTCCCCCTGCCACCGCCACCTTCTGTCAAACTCCGCTGCACCTCCAACACGACCAAGTGTCTTTGTCTCTGTTCCATACCAGCGAGTGGATGAGTCTAAACAAGCCGCCGCAGGACGCGTCGGACCACGAGCCGCCACTTACCTGTGAATCGTGCCGGTCCGCGCCAGTCCACACGCACGCACACCGTCCCGGTTGGACATTCAGACCCCCCTCAGCTGTCTGTCCTGGTCCCGCAGCAGACTACCAGAGAACACGGTGCCAATCAAACCCACACGCCCCGCCTCCTCCCCCCTGACGTCACGGAGCTCAGACCAATGGCTGCCGAGGTCCCACCCTCCCCTAGTGAGTATAGGCTGCGTGTTGTATTGTGAATATAGTATTTTTCGATCACACACTCGACCATTCACAGAAAGAGGAAACACTTAAACAAACATTTACACGCCCCCTGTGTAGACAGGGCGTAAAAGTGAAGTACATCGAATATAATCTTAACCTTTATTTACCCAACATATCATAAAACTATAGACCTGGACTTCCGTTTACTAATTTACTAACTAATGCTCATTTTACATTTGACTCATTTACCGAGCGAGAACTTTAGGATTAAGAAGTAATATTTAGCTAATATGTCTCCATAAATCCGAGAGTCAAGGTTTTCTGCTGAGAGAAGGAACACAAGTCTTTATCCCAAAGCTCCGTCCTAAGCCTTTGAGTCCCAACCATGACTTAACCATCATATCATGAAACCATATAGGCCTATTAGTGTAAAGTGTTTTTGCTAATTGGACAAGTAAATTAAGTAAATTCAATTAAATACAATCAAATTAATCTAACAGGGTACATTTCATTGAGTAAAGTCCACTACATTAATACAAATTCAATAAAGAAACACATTTGCATTAACTTAATCACCAAGTGAGACTTTTAAGATAAAGATCTGGATGCCGCCCCACCCCATGCCCATACAGACTTACTTTTAATTTACATTTTTACCTTTCATCTAAATCTGAGCATAATTTTTTTAAGCTGAGAGAGAGAACGAACAAAAATCAAGGTGTTGACAGTGAATGAATAAAGAACCCGTCCTCTTCTTCTGTCTCATTTCCAGCTCAGCCTGTGATTCTGCAGCATCTCTCACCCGCTTGATTTGTGCTGTGCGTGTGCTGGTTCCATCATGTTGACCTGGACTGACCACCCATGTAATTGCAATGATGCTCCTGAAAAATAGCCACTTCTCCCAGTCATTTAGTGCCTGAGTCAGTGTGGCCACAAGAGAGCGCCATAAGCCTCCCAATTGGCCCATTTAATCTGATTTATCCTCTCTGGTCATGGGGGACCATTGATGCTTGTCAGACACAGTTAAAATGTTCTATAAACCAAAAACAACACTTGCCGAGATATGTGGCCTCACGGAGCCACATGAGCTGGTGGTAAAAGTGAGTATGAGTTTCATTCTATGCCGGGTGTGGCACAGCAAGCCCAAACTCGATCTAATGCAGCGGGGAGCACACAGTGTTTGAGATGTGTCGTGTGGCATTCAGGACCAGTGATCTCATCCTGACCCACCCTGATTAATATCTGATTCTACGGTTCCTTTCGAATCTGCCGAGTGCAATTGGGCTCTGACATTTTGACGCCAGGGAAAACATTCCTTTAAACAATGATTCTTTAATAGCACATTTATACAACACAAACAACGTGGCCCTCCCCCCTTCACCTTTATGTGTCAGAGACGATAACTGAGTGAACAATTTACAATTTGATGGCACATGCTATAAGCAGTTTTGACCCTGTTCGATGGTTAAGGAGGAGGGGTTGATTACGCGTAGCGGCTCGTAGAGGTAAGAGGGGCACGGAGGCAGGGGAGGTCTCTTGGCGTATAGGAGGAAAATGACGTGACAGAGGTTCAGAGGTCAGAATGTCAGCAGCGGCGGGGCGGCGGCAGTGATGTGGATTCAACGTTGATGGCAGCATCACCACAATGATGGGTCATATCTGGTGAGACAGGGGCAAAGGTCAAGGGATCCGCTTCCTGTGAGGGTTACAACGAGGTTGTGCTCATTCAACACACACAAACACAAACACACACACCTTGACTGTGGAAGCGTGTCTGTGCTTTCCTTCAGCAGCAGCTCCGAGACCAGCGTGTCCAGAATCTCAGGACTGGACCTCTTCCCATACCTGAGACACAAAGAGAGACACATGGACAGATGGACGCACATGCAGAAACACATATTAAAATGAGACTTTTCTATTTATTGCAATATAAAGCTCAACCTTTTGGCTGGAGCATAAGAACAGATGAAAGAAAAAGAAGAAGAACTTAAAAGCAGACGCAGGGTAACAGATTACTGAGACTACAACTCTGCATGACCTGATGCCTTTGGTCCAATCAAAAGCTCAGTGAAAAGTGAACACAGTCAGACCGAGACCCAGCAGGCACAGACAGGAGTTGCCTCGCGGGTGGTCGTATTTTATTTTCTCTGTCCCTCAGATGATAAGCTGTGCCAGTGCGCTCGTCCTGCTGGGTGGCTAAATGCCTGCAGCAGCATCCGAGCGCCTGACATTCCGAGGAAACCTTGAAACGGTGGGGTCACATGCTGAGGCAGTCAGTTCTCCTCAGATTTTTACTTTTCTTTTTTTTTTATTTACAGGAGGTAACTGGGCAGCAGGTGTTCTCCTGCTGAAACAAGTGAGAGGGAATAAGTTGGGGCCATACAACCTGCCAGAGTCATTCTGATTTACAGATGAGCTCTGTATTGTCATCGTACATAAACAATACTGTCACCTGTTGATGGAGTGTCCCTTTAAAACAACGATACACATATAAATAAATAACCTATATCATTTTTAACCTGCCAAAAACACTGAATTCCTACTTATCTTGGATAAGGCAAACTATTAAGGGATTTAGGAGAAAATGACTTGAAGTAGAAAAACATAACATTACTTTTTAGCTGATAAAGACAATCTCATTATTTGCATAAGATTAAAATAATCATAAATTGATATACTAGAATGAAGCAAAATGAAATACATGATAGAGGTCTTTATCAATTCGGTCATTTTAAGAGGAAATACATTTAAACCTGACCTCTAACTTCCTCATTCTGACATCTTCCACTGTGCCATTTGCTGTGCTGATCTAATATATGAAGATGTGATTAGTCCGCCTACCTCTGTCTCGTGATGAGGTTGATGTAGTGTCTCAGGGCTGAGTAGTATTTGGCCAGATCCTCCGCCGGGGCGTCCTCCCCGGGGTTCTCCGGTTTCATCGGGTATCCCTCGGTCAGGGCGCTCAGGCAGAGCAGCGCCCACAGCAGGAGCCCCAGAGTCCCCAGCCAGCTCACCAAGTTAGGATTCATCTGCAGAGTATATTTTATGCATAAATTATTACCATCTATTAAGCTGATATTGATCTTTTTAAGCTTCAAATAATCGCTTGAGGAATACATCTCGAGTTGGTCCAAATAAAAAACAGCATTATTAGTAACGATGCAGCTCCCAGCAAAAGTCCAGTGGAGACAATTTCAACAAGTTTGTAAATGAATGTATGAAGTATTTTCTGAGAATCAAATGTCCAGATACTCACAATTCCCAGTAGGTCAGGGGGAGGTTTGATCAATGTCCTGGTGCGTCTCTTCAGCTCCTCTGGGCGCCTGGTGGGAGCTGCGTGCTTTTATATCCATGTGCACCAGACGCGCTGCAGACAAACACGTCAGAGCTGCGCCCGCACATAGCGCAAGTCTCAAGTGCGTTTTCCTCATGTGAACGTCACAGCTGATGCTCGTGTGTGTGTGTTTTTTTTTTTTCTTTTATTCTGAACCTTTTTTTATTTATTTGGAATAGGTAAAATAACAAAATAAAAATAGATTGAGCAAACCTCGTTTCCCGAGACCAATTAGGGATTACGTCCTCTTAAAAACATTGAAGGATGCTGCACAAAGTCCCTTGAGAACATTACATGGAGAGTTGAGTCATTATATGGATTAGTCACTATAAAAAGTTCACTCACTCACTGTTGCACATCTGACATGTATTATTCCCCTTGGAAATAGGACTGCATTACGTGACAGCATTGAAAATGTAATGACATGTCTCAACTGAAGGTGAGTACACAAACACACACACGCACACACACACCTCCCTTTACCTCAACTATTACAACTAAATGCCTGACACTAACATTAACCCTAACCCTAACCCTAACCTAAAACTAATTCTAACCCTAATCTTAAAACCAAATTTTAACCCTCAAACAAGCCCTGGAAAATTTGAGGAACGGCCAAAATCACTTTCCAAAAACGTCCTCACTCTATAAGGTCTTTTGCTAAATATGGTCCTCGCAAATATACGAGTACATGTACACACACAAACACAGCC
Organism: Platichthys flesus; assembly: GCF_949316205.1. NCBI lineage: Eukaryota > Metazoa > Chordata > Actinopteri > Pleuronectiformes > Pleuronectidae > Platichthys > Platichthys flesus. Next base: position 11,693,646 of record NC_084961.1, read on the forward strand.
CATTGCATTCAGAGATACAGTCGGACACCAACAGCGATGATTTGCTGTTTACGAGTCTCTCTCTCTCTAAGAGAAAGAAAGATGATGAATCATTTCACAATCAACTGTTGATTGTTCTGCATAATTTGTTCAATAATCCTTGCTGACGTCACTGAAGAATGGCAGTAATGTGACACAGTGGGCAAACTTCAGATGACTCTGCCACAGGCGGCCTTCCAACCAAACGAAGCCCCTCAGTCGATACCTCAGCTGATGTGGAATACACAGATCTCAGACGGAGTCATGTTCACTGCGGCTTTCTCACACACCGTTTGAATCGGTCCACTGATTTCATTTGGCAGTTCAATCCATCTGATGGAACGAGAGAGTGCAACACTTAACCTGAACAAAAGGCCTAAATGTGAATATTGAGACACGCCAGCCAAAGAAGGGCCCAATCTGAAAGATACCCACTTAATAAGAAAACCCAAATAGCACTTCAACTGAATCTGTATCATCAAGTGCTTCATTTAACTCCCATTCATAATCCTTTTGTACCGCGGCTGGCAGCCGTATAATCTATTAAAACCGTGAGTCTGCAGCAGAGCTGCTATTTAAGTTGAGCAGAGGATGTTTTAAGGGCTTTTTGTGTGGCACAGGATGCCAAGAGGGAGACGAGCAATGAGACACAAGTGAAAGAATGTGGAGCGCAAAGTCCGGATCCAATCATGAGGAGCGCAAGTAGGAATTTATCCCACTTCTCGTCCTCTTCAGGGGATACGTGCGCACTCAGTGACTCACTTCAATAGATCTAGCGATTTCTTAAGCAACAGCTTGCACCTATACGTAAGCCTGTGACCTGTAAATATCATAGATGCATAAAGCCTGTGTAAGAAGCTGAGAGGTCAGTTTGTGTTTGCATCCTCTCTAGTGTCGTAGCCACAGGTGTCGTCTGAATTATCAGCCCATCGGTCATAGAGCCACAAGAATCATCAGCAGAAGGCGAGGTCGAGATTCATTAAACCCATTATTTGTTCAGTTAAAGTAAAATTCCATGAACAAGTAGATTAAAGCAAATTGTGTATAAAGTTCTTAAGAAAACTTTGCTCAAATAGATACGGTTTTTGAGCCTGGAGCAAACTGGTGAACTGTCTGATAAACCCCCAATGCCATCCCATTAGCTTCGCTGCTAGCATTGCCTTGAGCTAAAAACATGAGCGTGAAAAGATCCAACGTGATGAATCCATAAATCCACCATCGTTGCTATCCACAGCACACTGTTGTTGGAGAAGGTTTTTATTGGCTTCCTCATTTGCAGTGGATTGTCACCTAAAGGGTTGAAGGTTGGTAAGTTGTTTCTGAGACACTTGTTTTTTTTCTTATTTGTTGAAATCCCCTTCCTGAATCTTCAAAAGCCAGTGCCTCACAGGGTTGTAACACAAATGGCAGAACAGAGAAAGACACACAGCGCTGAAGCAGAGACGTCAGAAGTTAGCGAGGGAGTTTGGTAAAGTTGTCTTCTAGCGGTTGTCAAGCAGTGAACGTTCATGTGATCATGTGATGGCTGATGGGAGTTGTTGGGAGGTGGCCCCCTCTTGTTACTTTTTTCCAGGATCACCAACACTTCACGGCCACCGTCTACCAAATACCAAGAGCTAAATAATGCCCCATTGACTCAAAAGTTTTCATCAAAGTGACGTTAATTAAATTTTTTACTCATGTAGCCCTTTCAGGTTCTTCGGTCTAAACGTGATGTGTCACAGATTGTGGTGAAAATCTGCTGGATTTCTGTGAAGCTCCAAAAAGGAAGGGGGCGCTGTTTCAGCTCGAGGGGAAGACAAGTGAAAGTAGAGCATCGAAATTGGGATTCAGGGGAAGTATGGTCCTTAATTTTGATCAATATCAGCACTTGATGATATCAATGCTATTAAAAAGATAGCTACCAATCTTCTTCAATACGCTCCCGGTTGTTTACGCTAATTAAACCAATCATTTTAACCGCATTTGATGCAATAATAATACATTGCTGCTGTATATGTAGCTCTTTAGGCAAACGGAAGAATCTCCCGGAGCTCGGTTTGTCGTCATCAGAAATCGTTTCTGTGGCGAACGAGTCCTTTGAGAGAGCGAGCTGTTTAAATGCAAATTAGTTTTCTCCTCCCCTATTCAGCCTCCTGCTTGGGACAATAAGTGATTTCCCAGGATTTGTCAAGGCGAGAAAAGGCCTGTAATTTTCCGCGGCTGTGAATCACACTTTTCCGATTTACAGTGTGCACGACTGCAGAAGGAAATACTGACAAGCAGACTGCCTGTAGCGTCTCGCGTGCGGGCGCACCGGGAAGGCAGATTATAAGAAGGCTCGATCTCGTTCAGCGTTGGTCCTTTCGTGGCTGTTACCTCGTTTTTACATCCAACTCTGACGTGTAAATTGCCGCCTCTGACTTCACTATTGTCCTATGGTGACAATCTGTTACAGCTGGTAAGCAAGCACTACCATTACTTAGATAGAGCAACAACAGACCCTTGTTTTACCGTCGTGGGCTGCAGCTCCCAACTAAAGGTGATTTGAGTCAAGAGGGTTTGATGCTTTCAGGTTTATTGGATACAGCCCATTGATTTTTCTGAGTAAAGTAGCTTCGGTAAATGATATATGTTTATAGATTAATATTGCTTCAGTGTAGTTTCAATTAATGCCTCAACAATAAGTGGGTTGTTCTTACAGAAGTTGTCTACCGAAGATGTATAATTCTTCCTGTCCACTGCCAGCGATCAACACATAAAAAAAAATAGCGTCCTTTTTAGCAATTGCTCAAACATAAAATCATAGAGCACACATGCTTTTCTCCATTTTTGTCTCAGAGTAAGTACAGAGGGGACATCCGCTCGATGAGGAAATAACAAGAAAAGAATTCCCTTTCTCGCTTGTTCCTCGATCGCACTGACTGTTCTGTCGGCTCGTCTACCCACAGTGTTTTAATTTACCCGTCTCTATCCTCTCCTCCCTATGTTCCTTGCTGTCTTCTGAGATCTCTTTACAGAGTGTCTGTCTGTGTGACACATAAACGTGTCCCTACCACATCTGCTCCTGAGGTGGAGAGCGGCACAAACATCACGTCAAGAGAAGCTTCATATGCGGTCTGTTGATTGACAGACACACAGAGGATGGTGGCAGCTCGGTCGGCTCAGCTGTGCAGGTCAGAGTCCTGAGAACTGAACATGAGGAAACCTGAGGAAAGTTGTAAGTACGTCAATGGGCACGAAACTTTGGTTTAATCCCTGTTAAGACCACAGGTGTTTGGACTTGTCACTGTTATGTCAGTGTATTGGAAGTCATCACATGCACTGATTTGATTTTCACCTGTATAATTATAAAGTTTTGATTCAGTGATATTTCCTCTCTAAGTATGCCACCATTTTTTCTATCTTTTTAAAAGAATATATTGATTTAAAAACATCTTTAACATGGTTATTTCTTTCAGTAAGCAATCATTAACCTTACATTAATTATAAAAATGATTATAAATTGTAACAAATTGAGAATCCATGATGGTTATGGCAGATGTAGTGTCAAGAAACATGCATTCAAGGAGGCACATGTGCTACGAAGTGAGTTAGCAGGTGGTTAGTGGTTAGATAGGATTAGATTAGATTAGATTCAACTTTATTGTCATGCACAGTAAAGTACTTATACAACGAAACGCAGTTTAGCATCCAACCAGAAGTACAAAAAAGCAGTAAAGGTGCAGAGTGTGTGCATATTTAAAGTGGATGGAATATGTAAATACATAAGACACTGGTTAGTGAGTCAGTGGGTTAATGGTGTTTCTTGATACCACCTCCACCATAACCTGCAGTGGCCGCAATTTCAATTCCAACCCGGCCCTTTTGGTTTCCCTCTGTTCTCTTTCTCCGTTCCACACATGTTCTTTTCTCTCAAAAAAGCCAAAAAGGCCCGAAAAAAAACCTCCCATTAAAAATCCTAATCCTTTAACAGGCTTTTATGTTTATGGTGGATATTAATGTATTCACACAGAGGACAAGCAGCACAAATGCAGAAGAACGTCATGATGCATGAACCTCGTCACAGTCATGGTTCAGATTGGAATGTATCTGCCGCCTACTAGGTCTGAAGAGTTATTATGATGAAGCACGGCTGGGTTAATACATTACCAATCTATCAGAAACCATGTAATGTACAAGCTTCACGGGTGAGGAAGCTGATAATGGGAAGTATGAGTTGAGCGGTCGACCTACTGCATTAGTAAGCAGTTAAACACATCAATTCTCAAGAGTGTGCTCTGTTCAATTCAACACATTTTCCCCAAATTGCTGTCAGTCAGCCACCGAGTGTGACCAAACGCTTTCTTCAGCAAATGAAAGTCATTTGCAGGTTAAGGGTTATTATTCAGGCCGCTATTGGAGGTGTGCATTGTGGGTGAATTTCTCAAGAGGGTTAAACACAAGGACATCCTCATCAGGAGCTGACTCAAACACTCACACTGCAGCAGCAATCAAAACCGGAAGAACAACCCTTAGTTCAGAGGGGTTGCAGGTGATGATTAAAAAAGTGATGACTCATCTGCTGACCCTTAAAATAACTTTAAAAAAATCTAGATTTATGGACATGATTTGTGTAGAGTGTCTTCAATCAATAGTTTTAATGCTATATCATATTGGTCAGTTCGGTGTAAAGCTAAGATGGTTAGCTTAGCCTAGCATAAAGAAGGGCAAAGGCTTGCCTTGATATACGCAGTGGCAAATCTGTCGACCACCACTAAAACGTATTTGTTACCACATTATACTCTATTTATTTAAAAAGCTTTATGGGAAACTCTTAAAGGTGGAAATCTCGCAACCTGAGAAAAAGACATCCCAGTTCGAACCCGAGAGGTTTGTGAATCTTCTCAGTGAATATTAAAAAACAGGATGACAACAGCGAGAAACAGCAGGAATAGCCTCAAATAAGAGACTGAACCTAATACACACATTTACCTTAAATTGAATATCGACAGCTACCTTTGTTACACTGGCAGTAAACATGCTACCGATAATGGCCTGTAAGGGACAGAAAGAGAGGTATCGATCTCCTCTCTTGGCAAGAGGGCAGGAAAGCATGTATCCAGACATTTTTAATAATTTATTGAGGTATTAACAAAAAAAAAAAACTATTTATGTCCACATGAGAAAAGGATGCAAAAGTCAACCTGTAAATGCAACTATATTAATAGAGTCCTATGTTTGACCCTTTTCCTCTAGTGGAAACTCTTTGTTAGAAAAAGCTCCCTCACATAAAGCCTTAAAGGCAAACTTCTCCCATGTGCTACGTGGAAACCCCTCATATACATATTGTTGCTAAGCTATATTTAAACCTACTTTTTGTTTGACATTCAGTCGTTATTATTGATTTAACCAACCTATACAACATCCCCCTGTTTGTTATCATAGTGCTCTGTGAAAAAAGCTAAATCCATTTCTCTCCCCACTTGCTCCTCATCCTCCTCCTCGAGTCTGTTGACGCAGGAGGGGACCGGAGCAGAACCTCTTTGTAGTCGCTGCGTTGTCACCTCCCCACTGTTTCTACGACAAAAGGGACATCTCACACACACACACGCACACACTTTCGGGAGACCCGGGTGGTTTAGGGTAAGGTCTGTCCTAAGGGACTACAGACAGAAGCGGGAAGCACTGGAAATCTGAGTGGATGGTGTTTGAAGGTAGCTTTGAGGCCCATTATTTAAACTGTTTTAATCCAAATCATTCCCCTCAGTTGTACCTGGTTGTCAGTTTCAAGTAATTCGTCCGTGCCTGTCCGTCTTGTCCTGTGTTTGCCCCGCCTAAGATTTTGCTAACTCTTTCTCAAACTGTGGGGAAATTAGGGGAGTGTGGTCTTGGTCTCCAGTTCAGTCAGTGTGTGCATACCCTGACCGTCAGTGGGGTAATTAAGTTATTCCTTGGGCAGTAATTGCCAATTTAATCTTCCGCGCTCACCTCCTGGTTTGTAACATCGGATCCGTCAGTCAAACTGGGCATGGTTTCCATGGGGATCAGGGAAGAGTTGTAGTCATTCCCTCTAAGCAACGCCACAGTAAATTACCTGTAGTCTCCTGAACGAGGGGTTGCCATGGCGAGCCAATTACCCTAAATTGCAATTGTGCCAGACTAATGTGCCAGGCCTTTACCTCTCAAATTAATTGGTTTTTCACTCTTTCATTCTCCACTGACTGACTCATTTTTTCTCACAGAGGGTCTCTATGAGGAAAGATGTCCAGGAGTAAGCGATGGAATCAGGTCAAGTGTTGTTGTTTTTTAAAGGATGCTTCATTATAACAGTCGACAAAGCTCTTCGGAGTCGTGAATGGGAAACATGATTGGTTTAAAGCGTGATTGCGGCTGTGAATTTGCGTGTAGCTGCTTTATGCTGTGGCAACCTGATGCCACAGTCGTCATCGATATGCGGTGGATTTGAAGTGTCAGCTTTCGGAGGGGACCCAGGTGCATCCATGGCGTGCCTCAGGCGTAGCCCTACTTCTTACCCTTAAGACCACCTGTTAAGCTCACACACACACATATACACACACACACACACACACACACACTTATTTGTACTTCTATCTCAGTCTAACACTCAAACCCTTTAAATTAACCATAACCATCACAACTAAATGTCTGAACCTTATCTTACCATAAACAAATTCAAACAACCCTCTAATTTATTTTAGAAAGTGAACACTTGTGGAAATGTCCTCACTTCATCAGGTCAAAAGCTGAAACTGGTCCTCACAAAGATGGAAGTACAAGTAAAAACACCCCTCATTCCCTCAGGTTATACATTACAACACAGGTGACTTGAGATGCACTGGTCAGCCCCAGTGTGGATGCTGATCCAGTGTGACTTGCCCGTCTGCACAGTGGGAACACATGAGTGGGTGTGAATCCCCACTCAGATCCCCGTTAAATGTATTTTGCACATTAAAAAAGACGCAGGAAAGTGGGCCGCCAATCAGACAAACCAAACCTCCTGCATTCTCTCTTCACCGCGTGGATTAAATCAGCTCTCATCACCGCTGATCTGCCGTGAGGAATGGGATTAATCAATCAGGGACAATGCATCTATCCGCAAATTAAAACACGCTGCTCGTAGCATGCGTGGTTTTGATGTTATTTTGGTGACGTGTTGAGTGGGCGGCTTAAGAGAACATCGATCACACAAACAGATGTGTAAACTGACCAATTTATGGAACACGTATGAGGAGATGAGGCATTTTCAGAAAACGGCAAAAAGGTATCAGCGACGTGGGGTACTGTCAAGTTCATAAGTGCCAGCCGATATCCTAAACGACACATGCTCAACATAATTTAGCCAACCTGACAATTTCAAGTTTCAGGACAAACGGCTCACGACAAAAAATGTCCTACTGGTTGTGTTTCTTCTTGATTGTTGATGGTTGGTTAACCCTTGATGCTGAGCTTGTCTGCGGGCAGCTGTCTTCTGTGTGTTGATCTGGAAGAGATGGAGCAGAGAAATCAGATGGGACGGACACAAACAAATAATGTGTGCTATAAAGATATGGGAGCTTATACAATATTTGAAATATGTGAATACAAAATTGCCCCTGATGTGAATGGGTAAATAAAACCACTAATAGGCACCACCTAGAACATATTTTATAGTTTTTTTCAATTCATTTATCATAGCGTATATACACCTCCAATTACCCTAAAACTCTAAAACAAAAGAAAATGGCGGTTACAAGCAGACCTGAGCTTCTGCAGGATGTTTGGGAGCGAGTCTCATTCAGGATATTTTTATGTGAGATTTTAGACTCTTACCTCAGCACCTTCGTGTGAGGATAGCAAAAGCCAAATCGTGGCATAATCAGTCAAAAGCATATTAAATCATGCATAATGAACTACACACCTACAACCAAATGGATGATAAATGTAATTAATGTCGCATGTTCAGTCATTCATTCAATTTAAATTTGCCTTGGGTTTTCAGAGGAAGTGAAAATAACCCCTCAAACGTTGAGGAAGCCGTTAGAAATAATGAACTCACGTTGGCTTTCTGACAGCATTTTTTATTTTTCGTTTTAAAATAACATAATCAATTTCTCAGCAATATGAAAATCATGTAGTTTTATATCCTATAATCTGGTTATCCAGCACTGATGCTGCGCTGCTCTTTGCTGCCCTCACATGCCTCGTACGGGAACTTCCTTCACCTTTTGTCAAACGCCTGCCCACACGTCCACTACGCTTCCGTCTTTGCAGAGGCCGGATGAATAGAAGAAAGCCTGAGCTGAGAATTAGCTTGACTGGTATCCGTTGTGCCTGCCAGTCTGGTGTTGCTCCATGTGACCACATGTGCAAGGAATGTTCCAGACTCAAGATACCAGATTGACAGCAAAGCTCTGCTCTCATCCTACACACAACCATTTTTAGGATGGATCTGTTATTGTAGCTTCTATTGTCTTGAGGTTGTCAAATAAATAGGTACCTGAGCCACAGGTCTCCAGGTCGAGGTAGCCGTCCAGGAGGGAGCTGAACCCCGTCAGCCCCCCCATGGCAGCATACGGGACATCCCTGCCCACAGGCCGACCCCGCGACTCCCTTTCCGATTTTGTCTCAACCTGCAAAGTGAAATAAAGCCTGTGGGCATTGCAATTTTTTGCAGTTGTCTCAAGAAAGATCCTGTGTTTAAAGTTGTTCTCACCAGGGTCTGGTGGGCAGAGCTGGGCTGACCGCACCCACAGATGAAGGTGCACTGGAACCCAGAGCAGGATCTGCCTGTAATTTTGTTTTTTAAATCAAGAATCAGGTATGTGAAAATAATCTTTATAGCAGTAGCTGTATATGAGATTATTCCCAGGTAAGAGAGATTTTTTGCTGGTTTATTCCATTTTCGGACTCACACTTCTTGCACAAGTGTCCCATGGCTTCCCTGTGGTCCTGAGGTAAGTGCTTACACCTGCAGCGGACTGGGTTTGGCCCATTTCGAGGAACATACTGAAAGGCAGGACAGCGACATCCCCTCACCTGACACGGTAGAGCCAGAGGCCGCTCGGAGGGGACCACCTCAAACTCGGTCTTATGTTGCTTGTACCTAGACGACATCATTTTACTTAAAAATGTATGTCTGCATGTTGGGGAGAGGAACGTCTCATTTAATGTGTTACAGTGTATTGCAGAACCTATGTGAGCAGAAGCACTGAGTCTCTGGACCAATCAGTTTGCAGTCGATACCATCAGGCATCCCAAAGCTCACAAACAGCCTGTTCTTCATGCGTCGAGGGAGGACCGTCCTCTTGTACTCCTCATACTGCTCTGGGCTCATCAGACTTCCTCCATCATCATCACCCACAATCCTTACAAAGACAAACCACTATTAGATACAGTAAAGATTATTGTTTGAAATATAACTTTAAACCCTCCAGTGGTTACTAAAACCTAGATCTACTTTAAAAGCCCCCAGTCTGATATTGAGACAAACCTTCTGTACTCGCAGTACTCATCCACCGCTTCCAAAGCTGATTTATCGAGACTTATCTTCTCCATGGTTAGAAATCCGAACCTGAAACCTGTGGGCTTTTCGTCATACACAACAAACAACTTCTGTTTACTTCCCGAGAGGTTCCCATGGAAATGGATTTAGACATCCCTCTAATGGTCAAAAAGGGTACTGCAAAAAAGGAAAGAAATGCAAAAACGATAGTATTTGTAAAAATTAAAACTATTGACGAGTATTAGAACCAGATACAAGAAAAAATATGAGAAGCAAATTTTGTGAAGGTTTTAACTTTTTTAGTTGAAAATAAATGCTGATATGATAAAATTGAAATAAAAAAAGACTTAAATTAGTTGCATTTTCAAGAATAAAGTGGAAATATTGAAAATAAAGTACACTCCCCTGGTCCATGATCAAATCCAGTTGTTCCATCTGTCCAAGCTTGTGTGGCTTCTCCCTCTGAAGAAACATGTTTTGTGCATAATCTCTTCAAAGACCTATTACTGATTATCACACTGTGTTTCTCTACTAAGAGACATAATATTACTGTTACTGAAGAAAGACTTGTAGTGAGTCTGAAGAAAAATTTCACAAATCCATTTCAACAAGGTATTTTGTAGTGGCCGTCATATGCATTAGTATTAGTAGTTTGATATATTCGTACAAAATTGACTTTAATTTCAAATTTAAACTTTAAACTTTTATTATCATCATTCCAACTCTTTTAGGTTTGACTTTAGTCTTGACATTTGGGCTGTATTTGCAATATTGAAAAACAAAGCTCCTTTGACTTGTAGTGGGACATTTCAACTTTTTCCATGACATTTTTACATAATTTGCAATATTCAATATTAAATAAGAAATTTCCTCTGATTGAGTTCAACTTCATTCCTGACACTTCAACTTCATGCTTGACATTTCAACTGTATTCTCGATATATGATATTAAAATGTGACTTTTTTCTTAACACGTTGACTTTATTCTCAACATGAAGTATTAAAAAAAGAAATCTTCTGTTTATTTCGCCTGCTTGGCCTTAATAGTCGTCCATAAAAATCCTGTGGAAGGAGAAAAAACCTGAGATTTAATGTACATCAAATTAAAGTTGTCAAACGAGGCATTACCTCCTTTTGACCGTAGGTGGTGCTATCAATATCACTACGTACAGACTAATAGATCTTTTCAGGTCAAAATCACTCTTCTCTTCAGATCATATAAATCTTCCACCTCAGCAACAGTCTACGACATCAAAGGAATCTATGAACACTGACGCTTACATTACAAAAAAACTGACATCAAAGAATTATTTGCTTAATGAATCTTTAAAGTTTCCTTTAATATAAAGACAGTTGAGTCAAAAAGTAAGTTATTCTTTCAGAGTAATCACATGAACGACAAAGCTCAACAGTGCAGTAAATTTAGGAAAGGACCATAATAGCACACAAGATGAATATTTAGCTGATACATTTCCCTCTATACCTTGCAGCTGTCCTCTCTGAAAACAGCAAGAAACATTGGGAGGAGAGGATGAAGACTGGTAAATTCAAATACTGAGGGTAGATGAGCTGAGAGACCAGTCAATGTGATCGAGGAACAAGCGAAAAAGGGAATCATTGTTATTTCCTCATCTTCATCTCATCTCATCTCATAATCTTGTCTCGTCTCATCTCATCTCATCCCATCATTTCGTCTTGACTTATCCCATCCCATCCCATCTCATCTCATCCCATCATCTCATCCCGTCTCATCTCATCTCATCTCATCCCATCATTTCGTCTTGACTTATCCCATCCCATCCCATCTCATCTCATCCCATCATCTCATCCCGTCTCATCTCATCTCATCTGATCTCATCCCCTCCCATCCCCTCCCATCCTATCCCATCCCATCCAATCCCATCTCATCTCATCTCATCTCATCTCATCTCATCTCATCTCATTCCATCTCATCTCATCCCATCTAATCTCATCCTCTCACTATCCCCTCCCATCCCATCCCATCCCATCTCATCCCCTCCCATCCCATCTCATCTCATCTCATCCCATCCCATCTGATCTCATCCCCTCCCATCCCATCCCATCTCATCTCATCTCATCCCATCTCATCTCATCTCATCTCATCCCATCATCTCATCCCATCCCATCTAATCTCATCCTCTCCTATCCCCTCCCATCCCATCTCATCCCATCCCATCCCATCCCATCCCATCTCATCTCATCTCATCTCATCTCATCCCATCCCATCTGATCTCATCCCCTCCCATCCCATCCCATCTCATCTCATCCCATCTCATCTCATCTCATCTCATCTCATCTCATCTCATCCCATCATCTCATCCCGTCTCGTATCATCTCATCCCATCTCATCTTATCCCATCATCTCATCTGGCCTGGTTTCATCTTATCTCATCCCATCCTATCTCATCTCATCCCATCCCATCTCATCCCATCATCTCATCTGGTCTGGTTTCATTTCATCTCATCCCATCCCATCTCATTTAATCCCATCATCTTTTCTGGTCTGGTTTCATCTAATTTGATCTCATCCCATCCCATCCCATCTCATTTCATCTCATCCCGTATTGTCTCGTATCATATCATCCCATCTGATCTCATCCCATCTGATCTCATCCCATCACATCCCATCACATCTCATCTCATCTAATCTCATCCCCTCCACTCCCATCTCATCCTTCTCATCTCATCTCCTCCCATCATCTTGTGTGGTCTGGTTTCACCTCATCCCATCCCATCTCATCACATCCCATAATTTCGTCTGGTCTGGTTTCATCTCATTTCATCCCATCTCATCTTATCCCATCATCTAGTCTTGTCTGGTTTCATCTCATCTCATCCCATCTCATCTCGTCCCATCCCATCCCATCCTAACCCATCCCATCCCATCCCATCTCATCTCTTCCCATCATCTCGTTTGGTCTGGTTTCATCTCATCTCATCTCATCCCATCCCATTTCATCTCATCACATCATCACGTCTGGTCTGGTTTCATCTCATCTCATCCCATCCCATCTCATCTCATCCCATCATCTCGTCTGGTCTGGTTTCATCTTATCTCATCCAATCCCATCTCATCTCATCTCATCCCATCCCATCTCATCCCATCATCTCATCTGGTCTGCTTTCATTTCATCCCATCCCATCTCATCTCATCTCATCTCATCCCATCCCATCTCATCCCATCATCTCATCTGGTCTGCTTTCATTTCATCTCATCCCATCCCATCTCATTTAATCCCATCATCTTTTCTGGTCTGGTTTCATCTAATTTTATCTCATCCCATCCCATCCCATCTCATCTCATCCCATCTCATCTTATCTCATCCCATCCCATCTCATCTCATCTCATCTAATCTCATCCCGTCCCATCCCATCCCATTTCATTTCATCTCTTCCCATCATCTGGTCTGGTCTGGTTTCATCTCATCTCATCCCATCCCATCTCATCTCATCACATCTCATCTCATCTCATCTCATCTCATCTCATCTCATCTCATCTCATCTCATCTCATCATCCCGGTCTGGTCTGGTTTAATCACATCTCATCTCATCTCATCCCATCCCATCCCATCCCATCCCATCCCATCCCATCCCATCTCATCTCATCCCATCAACTCATCTGGGCTGATTTCATCTCATCTCATCCCATCCCATCCCATCTCATCTCATCCTATCCCATCTGATCTCATCCACTCCCATCCCATCACATCCCATCTCATCCCATCCCATCTCATCTCATCTCATCTCATCTCATCTCATCCCATCATCTCATCCCGTATTGTCTCGTATCATATCATCCCATCCCATCTGATCTCATCCCATCCCATCTCATCCCATCTCATCTCATCTAATCTCACCCCCTCCACTCCCATCTCATCCTACTCATCTCATCTCATCCCATCATCTCGTGTGGTCTGGTTTCATCTCATCTCATCCCATCCAATCTCATCACATCCCATCATTTAGTCTGGTCTGGTTTCAATTCATCTCATCCCATCCCATCCCATCTTATCCCATCATCTAGTCTTGTCTGGTTTCATCTCATCTCATCTCATTCCATCTCATCTAATCTCATCTCATCTCATCTCATCTCATCTCATCCCATCCCATCTGATCTCATCCCATCTCATCTCATCTCATCTAATCTCATCCCATCCCATCCCATCTCATCCCATCCCATCTCATCTCATCCCATCATCTCGTCTGGTCTGGTTTCATCTCATCTCATCTCATCTCATCCCATCCCATCTCATCTCATCACATCATCTCGTCTGGTCTGGTTTCATCTCATCTCATCCCATCCCATCCCATCCCATCCCATCTCATCTCATCCCATCATCTCGTCAGGTCTGGTTTCATCTCATCTCATCCCGTCCCATCTCATCTCATCCCATCATCTTGTTTGGTCTGGTTTCATCTCATCTCATCCCATCTCATCTCATCTCATCCCATCATCTAGTCTGATCTGGTTTCATCTCATCTCTTCCCATCTCATCTCATCCCATCATCTAGTCTGTTCTGGTTTCATCTCATCTCATCTCATCTCATCTCATCTCATCTCATCCCATCTCATCCCAACCCATCCCATCTCATCCCATCCCATCCCATCCCATCTCATCTCATCCCATCATCTCGTCTGGTCTGGTTTCATCTCATCTCATCCCATCCCATCTCATCTCATCCCATCTCATCTCATCCCTTCATCTGGTCTGGTCTTGTTTCATCTCATTTCATCTCATCTCATCCCATCATCTTGTCTGGTCTGGTTTCATCTCATCTCATCTCATCTCATCTCATCTCATCTCATCTCATCTCATCTCATCTCATCTCATCCCATTTCATCCCATCCCATCTCATCTCAACCCAACATCTGGTCTGGTCTGGTTTCATCTCATCTCATCTCATCTCATCATCTCGTCTGGTCTGGTTTCATCTCATCTCATCTCATCTCATCCCATCATCTCGTCTGGTCTGGTTTCATCTCATCCCATCCCATCTCATCTCAACACATCATCTGGTCTGGTCTGGTTTCATCTCATCTCATCTCATCTCATCCCATCATCTTGTCTGGTCTGGTTTGCTTCTCATCTCATCCCATCCCATCCCATCTCATCCCATCTCATCTCATCCCATCATCTCGTCTGGTCTGGTTTCATCTTATCTCATCTCAGCCCATCCCATCTCATCTCATCACATCATCTCATCGGCTCTGGTTTCATCTCATCTCATCTCATCCCGTCCCATCTCATCTCATCCCATCATCTTTTTTGGTCTGGTTTCATCTCATCTCATCCCATCCCATCTCATCTCATCTCATCCCATCATCTCGTCTGGTCTGGTTTCATGTCATCTCATCCCATCCCATCTCATCTCATCTCATCTCATCTCATCTCATCTCATCATCTTGTCTGGTCTGGTTTGCTTCTCATCTCATCCCATCCCATCCATCTCATCTCATCTCATCTCATCTCATCCCAGACCAGACAAGATGATGGGATGAGATGAGATGGGATGGGATGAGATGAGATGAAACCAGACCAGACGAGATTGTGGGATGATCCCATCCCATCACATCTC